>NC_052148.1:8451256-8677350 GCF_902713615.1 Scyliorhinus canicula | reverse complement strand
GGGGTATTTGATCTGAATGAGTTGGGTGTGTTTTGTGTATTTGATCTGAATGAGTTGGGTGTGTTTTGGGGGGTATTTGATCTGAATGAGTTGGGTGTGTTTTGGGGTATTTGATCTGAATGAGTTGGGTGTGTTTTGGGGGTATTTGATCTGAATGAGTTGGGTGTGTTTTGGGTGTATTTGATCTGAATGAGTTGGGTGTGTTTTGGGGGGTATTTGATCTGAATGAGTTGGGTGTGTTTTGGGGTATTTGATCTGAATGAGTTGGGTGTGTTTTGGGGTATTTGATCTGAATGAGTTGGGTGTGTTTTGGGGTATTTGATCTGAATGAGTTGGGTGTGTTTTGGGGGTATTTGATCTGAATGAGTTGGGTGTGTTTTGGGGGTATTTGATCTGAATGAGTTGGGTGTGTTTTGGGGGTATTTGATCTGAATGAGTTGGGTGTGTTTTGGGGTATTTGATCTGAATGAGTTGGGTGTGTTTTGAGGGGTATTTGATCTGAATGAGTTGGGTGTGTTTTGGGGTATTTGATCTGAATGAGTTGGGTGTGTTTTGGGGGTATTTGATCTGAATGAGTTGGGTGTGTTTTGAGGGGTATTTGATCTGAATGAGTTGGGTGTGTTTTGTGGGGTATTTGATCTGAATGAGTTGGGTGTGTTTTGGGGTATTTGATCTGAATGAGTTGGGTGTGTTTTGGGGGGTATTTGATCTGAATGAGTTGGGTGTGTTTTGTGTATTTGATCTGAATGAGTTGGGTGTGTTTTGGGGGGTATTTGATCTGAATGAGTTGGGTGTGTTTTGGGGGTTATTTGATCTGAATGAGTTGGGTGTGTTTTGGGGGTATTTGATCTGAATGAGTTGGGTGTGTTTTGAGGGGTATTTGATCTGAATGAGTTGGGTGTGTTTTGAGGGGTATTTGATCTGAATGACTTGGGTGTGTTTTGGGGGTATTTGATCTGAATGAGTTGGGTGTGTTTTGGGGGGTATTTGGTCTGAATGAGTTGGGTGTGTTTTGGGGTATTTGATCTGAATGAGTTGGGTGTGTTTTGGGGTATTTGATCTGAATGAGTTGGGTGTGTTTTGGGGTATTTGATCTGAATGAGTTGGGTGTGTTTTGAGGGGTATTTGAATGAATGAGTTGGGTGTGTTTTGGGGGTATTTGATCTGAATGAGTTGGGTGTGTTTTGAGGGGTATTTGATCTGAATGAGTTGGGTGTGTTTTGGGGGTATTTGATCTGAATGAGTTGGGTGTGTTTTGGGGGTATTTGATCTGAATGAGTTGGGTGTGTTTTGGGGGGTATTTGATCTGAATGAGTTGGGTGTGTTTTGGGGTGTATTTGATCTGAATGAGTTGGGTGTGTTTTGAGGGATATTCGATCTGAATGAGTTGGGTGTGTTTTGAGGGGTATTTGATCTGATTGAGTTGGGTGAGTTTTGGGGTATTTTATCTGAATGAGTTGGGTGTGTTTTGGGGTATTTGATCTGAATGAGTTGGGTGTGTTTTGTGTATTTGATCTGATTGAGTTGGGTGTGTTTTGGGGTATTTGATCTGAATGAGTTGGGTGTGTTTTGAGGGGTATTTGATCTGAATGAGTTGGGTATGTTTTGAGGGGTATTTGATCTGAATGAGTTGGGTGTGTTTTGAGGGGTATTTGATCTGAATGAGTTGGGTGTGTTTTGAGGGGTATTTGATCTGAATGAGTTGGGTTTGTTTTGGGGTGTATTTGATCTGAATGGGTTGGGTGTGTTTTGAGGGGTATTTGATCTGAATGAGTTGGGTGTGTTTTGAGGGGTATTTGAT
The DNA here is from genome assembly GCF_902713615.1 of Scyliorhinus canicula. NCBI lineage: Eukaryota > Metazoa > Chordata > Chondrichthyes > Carcharhiniformes > Scyliorhinidae > Scyliorhinus > Scyliorhinus canicula. The sequence goes on along the minus strand of NC_052148.1, from coordinate 8,675,549 downwards.
CTGACTGAGTTGGGTGCGTTTTGGGGTGTATTTGATCTGAATGAGTTGGGTGTGTTTTGGGGGGTATTTGATCTGAATGAGTTGGGTGTGTTTTGAGGGGTATTTGATCTGAATGAGTTGGGTGTTTTTTGGGGTGTATTTGATCGGAATGAGTTGGGTGTGTTTTGTGTATTTGATCTGAATGAGTTGGGTGTGTTTTGGGGGGTATTTGATCTGGATGAGTTGGGTGTGTTTTGGGGGTATTTGATCTGAATGAATTGGGTGTGTTTTGGGGGGTATTTGATCTGAATGAGTTGGGTGTGTTTTGAGGGGTATTTGATCTGAATGAGTTGGGTGTGTTTTGGGGGTATTTGATCTGAATGAGTTGGGTGTGTTCTGGGGTATTTGATCTGAATGAGTTGGGTGTGTTTTGAGGGGCATTTGATCTGAATGAGTTGGGTGTGTTTTGGGGTATTTGATCTGAATGAGTTGGGTGTGTTTTGGGGTATTTGATCTGAATGAGTTGGGTGTGTTTTGGGGGTATTTGATCTGAATGAGTTGGGTGTGTTTTGGGGTATTTGATCTGAATGAGTTGGGTGTGTTTTGGGGGATATTTGATCTGAATGAGTTGGGTGTGTTTTGGGGGTATTTGATCTGAATGAGTTGGGTGTGTTTTGAGGGATATTCGATCTGAATGAGTTGGGTGTGTTTTGAGGGGTATTTGATCTGAATGAGTTGGGTGTGTTTTGGGGGTATTTGATCTGAATTAGTTGGGTGTGTTTTGGGGGGTATTTGATCTGAATGAGTTGTGTGTGTTTTGGGGTGTATTTGATCTGAATGAGTTGGGTGTGTTTTGAGGGATATTCGATCTGAATGAGTTGGGTGTGTTTTGGGGGTATTTGATCTGAATGTGTTGGGTGTGTTTTGGGGTATATGATCTGAATGAGTTGGGTGTGTTTATGGGTATTTGATCTCAATGAGTTGGGTGTGTTTTAGGGTATATGATCTGAATGAGTTGGGTGTGTTTTGGGGTATTTGATCTCAATGAGTTGGGTGTGTTTTGGGGTGTATTTGATCTGAATGAGTTGGGTGTGTTTTGGGGGTATTTGATCTGAATGAGTTGGGTGTGTTTTGGGGGGTATTTGATCTGAATGAGTTGGGTGTGTTTTGGGGTGTATTTGATCTGAATGAGTTGGGTGTGTTTTGTGTATTTGATCTGAATGAGTTTGGCGTGTTTTGGGTGTATTTGATCTGAATGAGTTGGGTGTGTTTTGTGTATTTGATCTGAATGAGTTTGGCGTGTTTTGGGTGTATTTGATCTGAATGAGTTGGGTGTGTTTTGGGGGGTATTTGATCTGAATGAGTTGGGTGTGTTTTGGGGATATTTTATTTGAATGAGTTGGGTGTGTTTTGGGGGGTATTTGATCTGAATCAGTTGGGTGTGTTTTGTGTATTTGATCTGAATGAGTTGGGTGTGTTTTGTGTATTTGATCTGAATGAGTTGGGTGTGTTTTGGGGGTATTTGATCTGAATGAGTTGGGTGTGTTTTGAGGGATATTCGATCTGAATGAGTTGGGTGTGTTTTGAGGGGTATTTGATCTGAATGAGTTGGGTGTGTTTTGGGGGTATTTGATCTGAATGAGTTGGGTGTGTTTTGGGGGGTATTTGATCTGAATGAGTTGGGTGTGTTTTGGGGTGTATTTGATCTGAATGAGTTGGGTGTGTTTTGAGGGATATTCGATCTGAATGAGTTGGGTGTGTTTTGGGGGTATTTGATCTGAATGAGTTGGGTGTGTTTTGGGGTATTTGATCTGAATGAGTTGGGTGTGTTTATGGGGTATTTGATCTCAATGAGTTGGGTGTGTTTTAGGGTATATTGATCTGAATGAGTTGGGTGTGTTTTGGGGTATTTGATCTCAATGAGTTGGGTGTGTTTTGGGGTGTATTTGATCTGAATGAGTTGGGTGTGTTTTGGGGGTATTTGATCTGAATGAGTTGGGTGTGTTTTGGGGGTATTTGATCTGAATGAGTTGGGTGTGTTTTGGGGTGTATTTGATCTGAATGAGTTGGGTGTGTTTTGTGTATTTGATCTGAATGAGTTTGGTGTGTTTTGGGTGTATTTGATCTGAATGAGTTGGGTGTGTTTTGTGTATTTGATCTGAATGAGTTTGGCGTGTTTTGGGTGTATTTGATCTGAATGAGTTGGGTGTGTTTTGGGGGGTATTTGATCTGAATGAGTTGGGTGTGTTTTGGGGATATTTTATTTGAATGAGTTGGGTGTGTTTTGGGGGTATTTGATCTGAATCAGTTGGGTGTGTTTTGGGGTATTTGATCTGAATGAGTTGGGTGTGTTTTGGGGTATTTGATCTGAATGAGTTGGGTGTGTTTTGGGGGTATTTGATCTGAATGAGTTGGGTGTGTTTTGGGGTATTTGATCTGAATGAGTTGGGTGTGTTTTGGGGGTATTTGATCTGAATGAGTTGGGTGAGTTTTGTGTATTTGATCTGAATGAGTTGGGTGTGTTTTGGGGTATTTGATCTGAATGAGTTGGTGTGTTTGGGGGGTATTTGATCTGAATGAGTTGGGTGTGTTTTGGGGGGTATTTGATCTGAATGAGTTGGGTGTGTTTTGTGTATTTGATCTGAATGAGTTGGGTGTGTTTTGGGGGTATTTGATCTGAATGAGTTGGGTGTGTTTTGGGGTATTTGATCTGAATGAGTTGGGTGTGTTTTGGGGGTATTTGATCTGAATGAGTTGGGTGTGTTTTGGGGGTATTTGATCTGAATGAGTTGGGTGTGTTTTGGGGGTATTTGATCTGAATGAGTTGGGTGTGTTTTGGGGTATTTGATCTGAATGAGTTGGGTGTGTTTTGGGGTATTTGATCTGAATGAGTTGGGTTGTGTTTTGGGGGTATTTGATCTGAATGAGTTGGGTGTGTTTTGGGGGTATTTGATCTGAATGAGTTGGGTGTGTTTTGGGGTGTATTTGATCTGAATGAGTTGGGTGTGTTTTGGGGTATTTGATCTGAATGAGTTGGGTGTGTTTGGGGGGTATTTGATCTGAATGAGTTGGGTGTGTTTTGGGGGTATTTGATCTGAATGAGTTGGGTGTGTTTTGGGGGTATTTGATCTGAATGAGTTGGGTGTGTTTTGGGGGCTATTTGATCTGAATGAGTTGGGTGTGTTTTGGGGTGTATTTGATCTGAATGAGTTGGGTGTGTTTTGGGGTGTATGTGATCTGAATGAGTTGGGTGTGTTTTGGGGGTATTTGATCTGAATGAGTTGGGTGTGTTTTGGGGTATTTGATCTCAATGAGTTGGGTGTGTTTTGGGGTATTTGATCTGATTGAGTTAGGTGTGTTTTGAGGGGTATTTGATCCGAATGAGTTGGGTGTGTTTTGGGTGTATTTGATCTGAATGAGTTGGGTGTGTTTTGGGGGGTATTTGATCTGAATGAGTTGGGTGTGTTTTGGGGGGTATTTGATCTGAATGAGTTGGGTGTGTTTTGTGTATTTGATCTGAATGAGTTTGGCGTGTTTTGGGTGTATTTGATCTGAATGAGTTGGGTGTGTTTTGGGGGTATTTGATCTGAATGAGTTGGGTGTGTTTTGAGGGATATTCGATCTGAATGAGTTGGGTGTGTTTTGAGGGTATTTGATCTGAATGAGTTGGGTGTGTTTTGGGGTGTATTTGATCTGAATGAGTTGGGTGTGTTTTGAGGGGTATTTGATCTGAATGAGTTGGGTGTGTTTTGGGGTATTTGATCTGAATGTGTTGGGTGTGTTTTGGGGTATATGATCTGAATGAGTTGGGTGTGTTTATGGGTATTTGATCTCAATGAGTTGGGTGTGTTTTAGGGGTATATGATCTGAATGAGTTGGGTGTGTTTTGGGGTATTTGATCTGAATGAGTTGGGTGTGTTTTGGGGGTATTTGATCTGAATGAGTTGGGTGTGTTTTGGGGTGTATTTGATCTGAATGAGTTGGGTGTGTTTTGGGGGTATTTGATCTGAATGAGTTGGGTGTGTTTTGGGGTGTATTTGATCTGAATGAGTTGGGTGTGTTTTGGGGGTATTTGATCTGATTGAGTTAGGTGTGTTTGGGGGTATTTGATCTGAATGAGTTGGGTGTGTTTTGGGGTGTATTTGATCTGAATGAGTTGGGTGTGTTTTGTGTATTTGATCTGAATGAGTTGGGTGTGTTTTGGGTGTATTTGATCTGAATGAGTTGGGTGTGTTTTGTGTATTTGATCTGAATGAGTTGGGTGTGTTTTGGGGGTATTTGATCTGAATGAGTTGGGTGTGTTTTGTGTATTTGATCTGAATGAGTTTGGCGTGTTTTGGGGGTATTTGATCTGATTGAGTTGGGTGTGTTTTGTGCATTTGATCTGAATGAGTTGGGTGTGTTTTGCGGGTATTTGATCTGAATGAGTTGGGTGTGTTTTGGGGGTATTTGATCTGAATGAGTTGGGTGTGTTTTGGGGGTATTTAATCTGAATGAGTTGGGTGTGTTTTGGGGGCTATTTGATCTGAATGAGTTGGGTGTGTTTTGGGGGTATTTGATCTGAATGAGTTGGGTGTGTTTTGAGGGGTATTTGATCTGAATGAGTTGGGTGTGTTTTGAGGGGTATTTGATCTGAATGAGTTGGGTGTGTTTTGGGGTATTTGATCTGATTGAGTTGGGTGTGTTTTGAGGGGTATTTGATCTGAATGAGTTGGGTGTGTTTTGAGGGGTATTTGATCTGAATGAGTTGGGTGTGTTTTGAGGGGTATTTGATCTGAATGAGTTGGGTGTGTTTTGGGGTGTATTTGATCTGAATGAGTTGGGTGTGTTTTGAGGGGTATTTGATCTGAATGAGTTGGGTGTGTTTTGGGGGTATTTGATCTGAATGAGTTGGGTGTGTTTTGGGGGTATTTGATCTGAATGAGTTGGGTGTGTTTTGGGGGGTATTTGATCTGAATGAGTTGGGTGTGTTTTGGGGTATTTGATCTGAATGAGTTGGGTGTGTTTTGGGGTATTTGATCTGAATGAGTTGGGTGTGTTTTGGGGGATATTTGATCTGAATGAGTTGGGTGTGTTTTGGGGGATATTCGATCTGAATGAGTTGGGTGTGTTTTGAGGGGTATTTGATCTGAATGAGTTGGGTGTGTTTTGGGGGGTATTTGATCTGAATGAGTTGGGTGTGTTTTGGGGTATTTGATCTGAATGAGTTGGGTGTGTTTTGGGGGATATTTGATCTGAATGAGTTGGGTGTGTTTTGTGTATTTGATCTGAATGAGTTGGGTGTGTTTTGGGGGGTATTTGATCTGAATGAGTTGGGTGTGTTTTGGGGTGTATTTGATCTGAATGAGTTGGGTGTGTTTTGGGGTGTATTTGATCTGAATGAGTTGGGTGTGTTTTGGGGGATATTTGATCTGAATGAGTTGGGTGTGTTTTGGGGGTATTTGATCTGAATGAGTTGGGTGTGTTTTGAGGGGTATTTGATCTGAATGAGTTGGGTGTGTTTTGAGGGATATTTGATCTGAATGAGTTGGGTGTGTTTTGGGGTGTATTTGATCTGAATGAGTTGGGTGTGTTTTGGGGTGTATATGATCTGAATGAGTTGGGTGTGTTTTGGGGTATTTGATCTCAATGAGTTGGGTGTGTTTTGGGGTGTATTTGATCTGAATGAGTTGGGTGTGTTTTGGGGTATTTGATCTGAATGAGTTGGGTGTGTTTTGGGGGTATTTGATCTGAATGTGTTGGGTGTGTTTTGGGGTGTATTTGATCTGAATGAGTTGGGTGTGTTTTGGGGTATTTGATCTGAATGAGTTGGGTGTGTTTTGGGGGGTATTTGATCTGAATGAGTTGGGTGTGTTTTGGGGTGTATTTGATCTGAATGAGTTGGGTGTGTTTTGGGGTATTTGATCTGAATGAGTTGGGTGTGTTTTGGGGGTATTTGATCTGAATGAGTTGGGTGTGTTTTGGGGGGTATTTGATCTGAATGAGTTGGGTGTGTTTTGGGGGGTATTTGATCTGAATGAGTTGGGTGTGTTTTGGGGTATTTGATCTGAATGAGTTGGGTGTGTTTTGAGGGTATTTGATCTGAATGAGTTGGGTGTGTTTTGGGGTATTTGATCTGAATGAGTTGGGTGTGTTTTGAGGGGTATTTGATCTGAATGAGTTGGGTGTGTTTTGGGGTATTTGATCTGATTGAGTTGGGTGTGTTTTGGGGTGTATTTGATCTGAATGAGTTGGGTGTGTTTTGGGGGTATTTGATCTGAATGAGTTGGGTGTGTTTTGGGGGGTATTTGATCTGAATGAGTTGGGTGTGTTTTGTGTATTTGATCTGAATGAGTTGGGTGTGTTTTGGGGGGTATTTGATCTGATTGAGTTGGGTGTGTTTTGGGGGTATTTGATCTGAATGAGTTGGGTGTGTTTTGGGGGGTATTTGATCTGAATGAGTTGGGTGTGTTTTGTGTATTTGATCTGAATGAGTTGGGTGTGTTTTGTGTATTTGATCTGAATGAGTTGGGTGTGTTTTGGGGGTATTTTATCTGAATGAGTTGGGTGTGTTTTGGGGTATTTGATCTGAATGAGTTGGGTGTGTTTTGGGGGTATTTGATCTGAATGAGTTGGGTGTGTTTTGGGGTATTTGATCGGAATGAGTTGGGTGTGCTTTGGGGGGTATTTGATCTGAATGAGTTGGGTGTGTTTTGGGGTATTTGATCTGATTGAGTTGGGTGTGTTTTGGGTGTATTTGATCTGAATGAGTTGGGTGTGTTTTGGGGGTATTTGATCTGAATGAGTTGGGTGTGTTTTGGGGGGTATTTGATCTGAATGAGTTGGGTGTGTTTTGTGTATTTGATCTGAATGAGTTGGGTGTGTTTTGGGGGGTATTTGATCTGATTGAGTTGGGTGTGTTTTGGGGGTATTTGATCTGAATGAGTTGGGTGTGTTTTGGGGGTATTTGATCTGAATGAGTTGGGTGTGTTTTGTGTATTTGATCTGAATGAGTTGGGTGTGTTTTGTGTATTTGATCTGAATGAGTTGGGTGTGTTTTGGGGTATTTTATCTGAATGAGTTGGGTGGGTTTTGGGGTATTTGATCTGAATGAGTTGGGTGTGTTTTGGGGGGTATTTGATCTGAATGAGTTGGGTGTGTTTTGGGGTATTTGATCTGAATGAGTTGGGTGTGTTTTGGGGGGTATTTGATCTGAATGAGTTGGGTGTGTTTTGGGGGGTATTTGATCTGAATGAGTTGGGTGTGTTTTGGGGTATTTGATCTGAATGAGTTGGGTGTGTTTTGGGGGTATTTAATCTGAATTGAATACATGGTCTGTTGTTGCGGACTTTGACCACTTCTGTACTTTTGCTGGCTTACTGACATGGTGACTGAGCTCTATTAAACAAAAAATTCTTTTATTTTTGGTTAACTCAGCTCATTGGAGAAGATATACTGACACTGACTCTTCATTTACAGACAAAACTTGACACTGACTCCTCCGTTATTGACTATCCTGACAGTATAATCAAATGCCACAAAAATATTGATAAGTCACTTTGTAACAAAGTTGATATAGTTTGCGAGCACAATCAACATGTTTGCATTTCTCTACGAAAATGTAAATATCCTTTACCTGTGTTTGGAGATTTAGACATTTTGTGCATCCAGCTCTTGGATAATATTCAACTGATTGATCGGAAATGCTGAAAGTTAACAAATATTAAAAATATATAGTTATTCGTGCTGGAAAAAGCATAGCCTAGTTTAAAGCCCATTTGCTTCACATTGGAATCCAAGGATTTGACCCATTTTTAATTCTTAACTTAATATTTAAGTTAAAAAAACAATTGCATTTCATTGAAGACTGTTTGCCTGTCAGGATTAAGACATCAGAGGAAGTGTTGGTGTTAAAAATATGACCTAGTTCAATTTTCTCTCAGTAAATATCAGTGAATAGCAACTTACATGAGGAGAAAAGGAGGGATTGTTTCCAGTTAACTGTCAAAGGGAAGTGAAAAGGGTTTACAGCCTGCAAAGGTTTCAAAGGTAGAACATAGAACATAGAACATTACAGCGCAGTACAGGCCCTTCGGCCCTCGATGTTGCGCCGTCCTGTGAAACCCCTCTAAAGTCCCTCTACACTATTCCCTTATCGTCCATATGCCTATCCAATGCCCATTTGAATGCGTTTAGTGTTGGCGAGTCCACTACTGTTGCAGACAGGGCATTCCACGTCCTTACTACTCTCTGAGTAAAGAACCTACCTCTGACATCTGTCCTATATCTATCTCCCCTCAATTTAAAACTATGTCCCCTCGTGCTGGACATCACCATCCGAGGAAAAAGGCTCTCACTGTCCACCCTATCTAATCCTCTGATCATCTTGTATGCCTCAATTAAGTCACCTCTTAACCTTCTTCTCTCTAACGAAAACAGCCTCATGTCCTTCAGCCTTTCCTCATATGATCTTCCCTCCATACCAGGCAACATCCTGGTAAATCTCCTCTGTACCCTTTCCAATGCTTCCACATCCTTCCTATAATGTGGCGACCAGAACTGCACACAATACACCAAATGCGGCCGCACCAGAGTTTTGTACAACTGCAACATGACCTCATGGCTCCGAAACTCAATTCCTCTACCAATAAAAGCAAACACACCATAGGCCTTCTTAACAACCCTCTCAACCTGGGTGCCAACTTTCAGGGATCTGTGGACATGGACACCGAGATCTCTCTGCTCGTCCACACTACCAAGAATCTTACCATTAGCCCAGTACTCTGCCTTTCTGTTATTCCTTCCAAAATGAATCACCTCACACTTTTCTGCATTAAACTCCATTTGCCACCTGTCAGCCCAGCTCTGCAGCTTATCTATGTCCCTCTGTAACTTGTAACATCCTTCTGCACTGTCCACAACTCCACCGACTTTAGTGTCATCTGCAAATTTACTCACCCATCCTTCTACGCCCTCCTCCAGGTCATTTATAAAAATGACAAACAGCAACGGCCCCAAAACAGATCCTTGTGGCACACCACTAGTAACTGGACACCAGTCAGAGCATTTCCCATCAACCACCACTCTTTGTCTTCTATCAGCTAGCCAATTTCTGATCCAAACTGCTAAATCACCCTGAATCCCATGCCTCTGTATTTTCTGCAATAGCCTACCGTGGGGAACCTTATCAAACGCTTTACTGAAATCCATATACACCACATCAACTGCTTTACCCTCATCCACCTGTTTGGTCACCTTCTCGAAGAACTCAATGAGGTTTGTGAGGCACGACCTACCCTTCACAAAACCATGTTGACTATCTCTAATCAAATTATTCCTTTCCAGATGATTATACATCCTATCGCTTATAAACCTTTCCAAGACTTTTCCCATAACAGAAGTAAGGCTCACTGGCCTATAGTTACCGGGGTTATCTCTACTCCCCTTCTTGTACAAGGGGACAACATTTGCTATCCTCCAGTCCTCTGGCACTATTCCTGTAGACAAATATGACTTAAAGATCAAAGCCAAAGGCTCAGCAATCTCCTCCCTAGCTTCCCAGAGAATCCTAGGATAAATCCCATCTGGCCCAGGGGACTTATCTATTTTCACACTTTCCAGAATCGCTAACACCTCCTCCTTATGAACCTCAAGCCCTTCTAGTCTAGTAGCCCGAATCTCAGTATTCTCCTCGACAACTTTGTCTTTTTCCTGTGTGAATACTGACGAAAAATACTCATTTAGCACCTCTCCTATCTCCTCGGACTCTACGCACAACTTCCCACTACTGTCCTTGACTGGCCCTACTCTTACCTTAGTCATTCTTTTATTCCTGACATACCTATAGAAAGCTTTAGGGTTATCCTTGATCCTACCTGCCAAAGACTTCTCATGTCCTCGCTTGGCTCTTCTTAGCTCTCTCTTTAGAGCCTTCCTAGCTAACTTGTAACTCTCAAGCGACCCAACTGAACCATCACGTCTCATCTTCACATAAGCTTCCTTCTTCCTCTTGACAAGTGATTCAACTGCTTTAGTAACCCATGGTTCCCTCACTCGACCACTTCCTCCCTGCCTAACAGGTACATACTTATCAAGGACACGCAGTAGCTGTTCCTTGAACATGCTCCACATTTCCATTGTGTCCATCCCCTGCAGTTTTCCTCTCCAGGCGATACATCCTAAGTCTTGCCTCATCGCATCATAATTGCCTTTTCCCCAGCAATAACTCTTGCCCTGCGGTATATACCTATCCCTTTCCATCGCTAAAGTAAACGTAACCGAATTGTGGTCACTATCACCAAAATGCTCACCTACCTCCAAATTTGAAACCTGTCCTGGTTCATTACCCAGTACCAAATCCAATACGGCCTCGCCTCTTGTTGGCCTATCTACATACTGCATCAGGAAACCCTCCTGCACACATTGGACAAAAACGGACCCCTCTAAAGGACTCGAACTATAGCGTTTCCAGTCAATATTTGGAAAGTTAAAGTCCCCCATAACAACTACCCTGTTATTTTCGCTCCTATCCAGAATCATCTTTGCAATCCTTTCCTCTACATCTCTGCAACTTTTCGGAGGCCTATAGAAAAGCCCTAACAGGGTGACCTCTCCTTTCCTGTTTCTTAACTCAGCCCATACTACCTCAGTGTTCGAGTCCTCATCAAATGTCCTCTCAGCCACCGTAATACTGTCCTTGACTAACAATGCCACCCCTCCCCCTCTCTTACCACCTTCCCTAAGCTTACTAAAATATCTAAACCCCAGCAACTGCAACAACCATTCCTGTCCCTGCTCTATCCATGTCTCCGAAATGGCCACAACATCGAAGTCCCAGGTACTAACCCATGCCGCAAGCTCACCCACCTTATTCCGGATGCTCCTGGCATTGAAGTAGACGCACTTTGAACCACCTTCCTTCCTGCCGATACACTCCTGCAACTTTGAAACCTTACTCATGACCTCACTACTCTCAGCTTCTTGTGTACTGGAGCTACAATTCAGGTTCCCAATCCCCTGCTGAACTAGTTTAAACCCTCCCGAAGAGCATTAGCAAACCTCCCCCCGAGGATATTAGTACCTCTCTGGTCCAGGTGTAGACCATCCCGTTTGTAGAGGTCCCACCTACCCCAGAATGAGCCCCAATTGTCCAGGAAACTGAAACCCTCCCTCCTGCACCATCCCTGCAGCCACGTGTTCAACTGCTCTCTCTCCCTATTCCTCATCTCGCTAGCACGTGGCACGGGTAACAGCCCAGAGATAATAACTCTGTTTGTTCTAGCTCTAAGTTTCCACCCTAGCTCCCTGAATTCCAGCCTTACATCCCTATCCCTTTTCCTACCTATGTCGTTGGTACCTATGTGGACCACGACTTGGGGCTGCTCCCCATCCCCCTTAAGGATCCCAAAAACACGATCAGGCAATGTAATGTCATTATTTTTTAGTATAAATTTAGAGTACCCAATTAATTTTTTCCAATTAAGGGGCAATTTAGTGTGGCCAATCCACTTACCCTGCACATCTTTGGGTTGTGGGGGTGAACAACCCAAAGATGTGAAGGGTAGGTGGACAGGAGAAGCTGACAGGAGCACTGACTGGGTGCCAGGGCAAGGGTGCCCGAGTGCCAAGGTAGCACGACCAAGGTCCAGGGGGCAAGGAGGGAAATGAGGGTGGCCCATGAAATGAGGGTGGGTGGGCGGGGGGAGTGCAGGGCAGGTAAGTAGGGGCCTCTGGGAGGATGATGAGTGGGAGTCCTAGAGGGGAGGGGCTGCTGTAAAGGGGCTTGGGGGGACCCCCACAGACCCCATAGCAGTGTGTCCTCACTTGGGGGATGTGGGGTAGTGTCCATGTGTGTTGGGGGTGACTTTGCTCAGGGGGGGGGGGGGGGGAGATCCACACCCCCACTTATAGATTGGGCATCCTTTCAAAATGGGGACGCGATCTGAGTTCAGCTTCCCAGTGCTCAGAAAAGTTCTCAGTGTGGGCTAAACCGGTGAGAAACTGTCCAGGGCCCAAAAACTGACTGAGCGACTTTGAACAGCGATGGGGAAGTCCCTGAAAAAACCCGCCACAAATTAACATCTAACCTTTTGGGGAGAATCGTGCCCCAATACAGAAAAGGGAAACAAACACAGGGAGATTGAAAAGAGGGAGGAATGAAGGGAGAGACAGAGGGAGATCTAAAAAATACAAAGTGACCTCAGGAAGTGGAGAGTAGGCAAGTCAGTGTAAATAACAAAAAACACAATTACCTGATTCTTTTTCAGTGGACTGAGTTGTCCACAAATTCGAAATGATCCTTTTCTATGATGCTGTTTAACTTACTATAAAAAATAAGTTTCACTTTCACCATCTACTCAATTCATTCTGATAAATCATGTGATTCAAGCTGAACCAGTGGTTGAGAAATGTATTAGTTAAATTCAGTGGGTGTGTTTTACAGATAACTCAGTTGAATTGGGTGGGTGTTTCACAGGTATATTGGGAAAAATTTAACCTAAAACTTTCTCAGTGTGGTAGTGAGCAGGAGCTGCCGTGACCTTCCTGGCTCTCCGCCCGGCCAGCCGTCACTGTTATGAAACATTAATTGGTCCACTTAACGTTACCCCACGGGCTTCTCGCCACAAATCATGGTCCCACCGGCTGATTCATTCGGCAACTTCACTCCGCTCACCAGCCCCCCCGCTGGCAAGGGAGAGCAGCACTTAAACCGATCCTGCCAACCCCACTGAGCTCACACCCAACCCCACTCACCTCACACCCAACCCCACTCCGCTCACACCCAACCCCACTCAGCTCACACCCAACCCCACTCACCTCACACCCAACCCCACTCACCTCACACCCAACCCCACTCACCTCACACCCAACACCACTGAGCTCACACCCAACCCCACTCACCTCACACCCAACCCCACTCCGCTCACACCCAACCCCACTCCGCTCACACCCAACCCCACTCACCTCACACCCAACCCCACTCAGCTCACACCCAACTCCACTCCGCTCACACCCAACCCCACTCCGCTCACACCCATCCCCACTCAGCTCACACCCAACCCCACTCACCTCACACCCAACCCCACTCACCTCACGCCCAACCCCACTCACCTCACACCCAACCCCACTCACCTCACACCCAACCCCACTCCGCTCACACCCAACCCCACTCACCTCACACCCATCCCCACTCAGCTCACACCCAACCCCACTCACCTCACACCCATCCCCACTCAGCTCACACCCAACCCCACTCACCTCACACCCAACCCCACTCACCTCACACCCAACCTCACTCAGCTCACACCCAACCCCACTCACCTCACACCCAACCCCACTCACCTCACACCCAACCCCACTCACCTCACACCCAACCCCACTCACCTCACACCCAACCCCACTCCACTCACACCCAACCCCACTCAGCTCACACTCAACCCCACTCCGCTCACACCCAACCCCACTCAGCTCACACCAACCCCACTGAGCTCACACCCAACCTCACTCAGCTCACACCCAACCCCACTCACCTCACACCCAACCCCACTCACCTCACACCCAACCCCACTCCGCTCACACCCAACCCCACTCACCTCACGCTCAACCCCACTCACCTCACACCCAACCTCACTTACCTCACACCCAACCCCACTCAGCTCACACCCAACCCCACTCAGCTCACACCGAACCCCACTCCGCTCACACCCAACCCCACTCCACTCACACCCAACCCCACTCAGCTCACACCCAACCCCACTCAGCGCACACCCAACCCCACTCAGCTCACACCCAACCCCACTCAGCTCACACCCAACCCCACTCCGCTCACACCCAACCCCACTCAGCTCACACCCAACCCCACTCAGCTCACACCCAACCCCACTCCGCTCACAACCGACCCCACTGAACTCACACCCAACCGCACTGACCTCACACCCAACCCCACTCACCTCACACCCAACCCCACTCACCTCACACCCAACCCCACTCACCTCACACCCAACCCCACTCAGCTCACGCTCAACCCCACTCACCTCACACCCAACCCCACTCACCTCACACCCAACCCCACTCACCTCACACCCAACCCCACTCACCTCACACCCAACCCCACTCACCTCACACCCTACCCCACTCACCTCACACCCAACCCCACTCCGCTCACACCCAACCCCACTCAGCTCACACCCAACCCCACTCAGCTCACACCCAACCCCACTCCGCTCACACCCAACCCCACTCCGCTCACACCCAACCCCACTCACCTCACACCCAACCCCACTCACCTCACACCCAACCCCACTCACCTCACACCCAACCCCACTGACCTCACACCCAACCCCACTCGGCTCACACCCAACCCCACTCCGCTCACACCCAAACCCGCTGAGCTCACACCCAACCCCACTCAACTCACACCCAACCCCACCCACCTCACACCCAACCCCACTCAGCTCACACCCAACCCCACTCCACTCACCCAACCCCACTCCGCTCACACCCAACCCCGCAACGCTCACACCCAAACCCACTCCGCTCACACCCAACCCCACTCCGCTCACACCCAACCCCACTCCGCTCACACCCAACCCCACTCAGCTCACACCCAACCCCACTCAGCTCACACCCAACCCCACTCCGCTCACACCCAGCCCCACTCAGCTCACACCCAACCCCACTCCGCTCACAGCCAACCCCACTCCGCTCACACCCAACCCCACTCCGCTCACACGCAACCCCACTCCGCTCACACCCAACCCCACTCCGCTCACACCCAACCCCACTGAGCTCACACCCAACCCCACTCCGCTCACACCCAACCCCACTCCGCTCACACCCAACCCCACTCCGCTCACACCCAACCCCACTGAGCTCACACCCAACCCCACTCCGCTCACACCCAACCCCACTCACCTCACACCCAACCCCACTCCGCTCACACCCAGCCCCACTCAGCTCACACCCAACCCCACTCACCTCACACCCAACCCCACTCAGCTCACACCCAACCCCACTCACCTCACACCCAACCCCACTCCGCTCACACCCAACCCCACTCCGCTCATACCCAAACCCACTCCGCTCACACCCAACCCCACTCCGCTCACACCCAACCCCACTCCGCTCACACCCAACCCCACTCAGCTCACACCCAACCCCACTCCGCTCACACCCAACCCCACTCCGCTCACTCCCAAACCCACTCCGCTCACACCCAACCCCACTCCGCTCACAACCGACCCCACTGAACTCACACCCAACCCCACTGACCTCACACCCAACCCCACTCAGCTCACACCCAACCGCACTCACATCACACCCAACCCCACTCCGCTCACACCCAACCCCACTCAGCTCACACCCAACCCCACTCAGCTCACACCCAACCCCACTCAGCTCACACCCAACCCCACTCAGCTCACACCCAACCCCACTCCGCTCACACCCAAGCCCACTCCGCTCACACCCAACCCCACTCCGCTCACACCCAACCCCACTCACCTCACACCCAACCCCACTCCGCTCACACCCAACCCCACTCAGCTCTCACCCAACCCCACTCCGCTCACACACAAACCCACTCAGCTCACACCCAACCCCACTCAGCTCACACCCAACCCCACTCCGCTCACACCCAACCCCACACAGCTCACACCCAACCCCACTGAGCTCACACCCAACCTCACTCACCTCACACCCAACCCCACTCAGCTCACACCCAACCCCACTCCGCTCACACCCAACCCCGCAACGCTCACACCCAAACCCACTCCGCTCACACCCAACCCAACTCAGCTCACACCCAACCCCACTCCGCTCACACCCAACCCCGCAACGCTCACACCCAAACCCACTCCGCTCACACCCAACCCCACTCCGCTCACACCCAACCCCACTCCGCTCACAGCCAACCCCACTCAGCTCACACTCAACCCCACTCCGCTCACACCCAACCCCACTCCGCTCACACCCAACCCCGCAACGCTCACACCCAAACCCACTCCGTTCACACCCAACCCCACTCCGCTCACAGCCAACCCCACTCAGCTCACACCCAACCCCACTCAGCTCACACCCAACCCCACTCCGCTCACACCCAACCCCACTCCGCTCACACCCAACCCCACTCCGCTCACACCCAATCCCACTCCGCTCACACCCAACCCCACTCCGCTCACACCCAACCCCACTCAGCTCACACCCAACCCCACTCCGCTCACACCCAACCCCACTCAGCTCACACCCAACCCCACTGACCTCACACCCAACCTCACTCAGCTCACACCCAACCCCACTCCGCTCACACCCAACCCCACTCCGCTCACACCCAACCCCACTCAGCTCACACCCAACCCCACTCACCTCACACCCAACCTCACTCAGCTCACACCCAACCCCACTCCGCTCACACCCAACCCCACTCAGCTCACACCCAACCCCACTCCGCTCACAACCAATCCCTCCAGTCCTCTGGCACTATTCCTGTAGACAAATATGACTTAAAGATCAAAGCCAAAGGCTCAGCAATCTCCTCCCTAGCTTCCCAGAGAATCCTCGGATAAATCCCATCTGGCCCAGGAGACTTATCTATTTTCACACTTTCCAGAATCGCTAACACCTCCTCCTTATGAACCTCAAGCCCTTCTAGTGTAGTAGCCCGAATCTCAGTATTCTCCTCGACAACTTTGTCTTTTTCCTGTGTGAATACTGACGAAAAATACTCATTTAGCACCTCTCCTATCTCCTCGGACTCTACGCACAACTTCCCACTACTGTCCTTGACTGGCCCTACTCTTACCTTAGTCATTCTTTTATTCCTGACATATCTATAGAAAGCTTTAGGGTTATCCTTGATCCTACCTGCCAAAGACTTCTCATGTCCTCGCTTGGCTCTTCTCAGCTCTCTCTTTAGAGCCTTCCTAGCTAACTTGTAACTCTTAAGCGACCCAACTGAACCATCACGTCTCATCTTCACATAAGCCTCCTTCTTCCTCTTGACAAGTGATTCAACTGCTTTAGTAACCCATGGTTCCCTCACTCGACCACTTCCTCCCTGCCTAACAGGTACATACTTATCAAGGACACGCAGTAGCTGTTCCTTGAACATGCTCCACATTTCCATTGTGTCCATCCCCTGCAGTTTTCCTCTCCAGGCGATACATCCTAAGTCTTGCCTCATCGCATCATAATTGCCTTTCCCCCAGCAATAACTCTTGCCCTGTGGTATATACCTATCTCTTTCCATCGCTAAAGTAAACGTAATCGAATTGTGGTCACTATCACCAAAATGCTCACCTACCTCCAAATCTAACACCTGTCCTGGTTCATTATCCAGTACCAAATCCAATGCGGCCTCGCCTCTCGTTGGCCTATCTACATACTGCATCAGGAAACCCTCCTGCACACATTGGACAAAAACGGATCCATCTAAAGTACTCGAACTATAGTGTTTCCAGTCAATATTTGGAAAGTTAAAGTCCCCCATAACAACTACCCTGTTATTTTCGCTCCTATCCAGAATCATCTTTGCAATCCTTTCCTCTACATCTCTGCAACTTTTCGGAGGCCAATAGAAAAGCCCTAACAGGGTGACCTCTCCTTTCCTGTTTCTTAACTCAGCCCATACTACCTCAGTGTTCGAGTCCTCATCAAATGTCCTCTCAGCCACCGTAATACTGTCCTTGACTAACAATGCCACCCCTCCCCCTCTCTTACCACCTTCCCTAAG
Organism: Scyliorhinus canicula; assembly: GCF_902713615.1. Classification (NCBI taxonomy): domain Eukaryota; kingdom Metazoa; phylum Chordata; class Chondrichthyes; order Carcharhiniformes; family Scyliorhinidae; genus Scyliorhinus; species Scyliorhinus canicula. The sequence goes on along the minus strand of NC_052148.1, from coordinate 8,657,863 downwards.
CTTACTAAAATATCTAAACCCCAGCAACTGCAACAACCATTCCTGTCCCTGCTCTATCCATGTCTCCGAAATGGCCACAACATCGAAGTCCCAGGTACTAACCCATGCCGCAAGCTCACCCACCTTATTCCGGATGCTCCTGGCATTGAAGTAGACGCACTTTAAACCACCTTCCTTCCTGCCGATACACTCCTGCAACTTTGAAACCTTACTCATGACCTCACTACTCTCAGCTTCTTGTGTACTGGAGCTACAATTCAGGTTCCCAATCCCCTGCTGAACTAGTTTAAACCCTCCCGAAGAGCATTAGCAAACCTCCCCCCGAGGATATTAGTACCTCTCTGGTCCAGGTGTAGACCATCCCGTTTGTAGAGGTCCCACCTACCCCAGAATGAGCCCCAATTGTCCAGGAATCTGAAACCCTCCCTCCTGCACCATCCCTGCAGCCACGTGTTCAATTGCTCTCTCTCCCTATTCCTCGACTCGCTAGCACGTGGCACGGGTAACAGACCAGAGATAATAACTCTGTTTGTTCTAGCTCTAAGTTTCCACCCTAGCTCCCTGAATTCCAGCCTTACATCCCTATCCCTTTTCCTACCTATGTCGTTGGTACCTATGTGGGCCACGACTTGGGGCTGCTCCCCCTCCCCCTTAAGGATCCCGAAAACACGATCAGGCAATGTAATGTCATTATTTTTTAGTATAAATTTAGAGTACCCAATTATTTTTTTCCAATTAAGGGGCAATTTAGTGTGGCCAATCCACTTACCCTGCACATCTTTGGGTTGTGGGGGTGAACAACCCAAAGATGTGAAGGGTAGGTGGACAGGAGAAGCTGACAGGAGCACTGACTGGGTGCCAGGGCAAGGGTGCCCGAGTGCCAAGGTAGCACGACCAAGGTCCAGGGGGCAAGGAGGGAAATGAGGGTGGCCCATGAAATGAGGGTGGGTGGGCGGGGGGAGTGCAGGGCAGGTAAGTAGGGGCCTCTGGGAGGATGATGAGTGGGAGTCCTAGAGGGGAGGGGCTGCTGTAAAGGGGCTTGGGGGGACCCCCACAGACCCCATAGCAGTGTGTCCTCACTTGGGGGATGTGGGGTAGTGTCCATGTGTGTTGGGGGTGACTTTGCTCATGGGGGGGGGGGGAGGTGGGGAGATCCACACCCCCACTTATAGATTGGGCATCCTTTCAAAATGGGGACGCGATCTGAGTTCAGCTTCCCAGTGCTCAGAAAAGTTCTCAGTGTGGGCTAAACCGGTGAGAAACTGTCCAGGGCCCAAAAACTGACTGAGCGACTTTGAACAGCGATGGGGAAGTCCCTGAAAAAACCCGCCACAAATTAACATCTAACCTTTTGGGGAGAATCGTGCCCCAATACAGAAAAGGGAAACAAACACAGGGAGATTGAAAAGAGGGAGGAATGAAGGGAGAGACAGAGGGAGATCTAAAAAATACAAAGTGACCTCAGGAAGTGGAGAGTAGGCAAGTCAGTGTAAATAAGAAAAAACACAATGATCTGATTGACCAGTTATCTTTTTCAGTGGACTGAGTTGTCCACAAATTCGAAATGATCCTTTTCTATGATGCTGTTTAACTTACTATAAAAAATAAGTTTCATTTTCACCCTCTACTCAATTCATTCTGATAAATCATGTGATTCAAGCTGAACCAGTGGTTGAGAAATGTATTAGTTAAATTCAGTGGGTGTGTTTTACAGATAACTCAGTTGAATTGGGTGGGTGTTTCACAGGTATATTGGGAAAAATTTAACCTAAAACTTTCTCAGTGTAGTGAGCAGGAGCTGCCGTGACCTTCCTGGCTCTCCGCCCGGCCAGCCGTCACTGTTATGAAACATTCATTGGTCCACTTAACGTTACCCCACGGGCTTCTCGCCACAAATCATGGTCCCACCGGCTGATTCATTCGGCAACTTCACTCCGCTCACCAGCCCCCCCGCTGGCAAGGGAGAGCAGCACTTAAACCGATCCTGCCAACCCCACTGAGCTCACACCCAACCCCACTCACCTCACACCCAACCCCACTCACCTCACACCCAACCCCACTCAGCTCACACCCAACCCCACTCACCTCACACCCAACCCCACTCACCTCACACCCAACCCCACTCACACCCAACCCCACTCACCTCACACCCATCCCCACTCAGCTCACACCCAACCCCACTCACCTCACACCCATCCCCACTCAGCTCACACCCAACCCCACTCAGCTCACACCCAACCCCACTCACCTCACACCCAACCCCACTCCGCTCACACCCATCCCCACTCCACTAACACCCAGCCCCACTCCGCTCACCCCAACCCCACTCACCTCACACCCAACCCCACTCACCTCACACCCAACCCCACTCACCTCACACCCAACCCCACTCACCTCACACCCAACCCCACTCACCTCACACCCATCCCCACTCCGCTCACACCCAACCCCACTCCACTAACACCCAGCCCCACTCACCTCACACCCAACCCCACTCCGCTCACACCCAACCCCACTCAGCTCACACCCAACCACACTCAGTTCACACCCAACCTCACTCACCTCACACCCAACCCCACGCACCTCACACCCATCCCCACTCAGCTCACACGCAACCCCACTCACCTCACACCCAACCCCACTCCGCTCACACCCATCCCCACTCAGCTCACACCCATCTCCACTCAGCTCACACCCAACCCCACTCAGCTCACACCCATCCCCACTCAGCTCACACGCAACCCCACTCAGCTCACACCCAACCCCACTCAGCTCACACCCAACCTCACTCACCTCACACCCAACCCCACTCAGCTCACACCCAACCCCACTCAGCTCACACCCATCCCCACTCAGCTCACACCCAACCCCACTCACCTCACACCCAACCCCACTCAGCTCACGCTCAACCCCACTCACCTCACACCCAACCTCACTTACCTCACACCCAACCCCACTGAGCTCACACCCAACCCCACTCAGCTCACACCCAAACCCACTCCGCTCACACCCAACCCCACTCCACTCACACCCAACCCCACTCAGCTCACACCCAACCCCACTCAGCTCACACCCAACCCCACTCAGCTCACACCCAACCCCACTCCGCTCACACCCAACCCCACTCAGCTCACACCCAACCCCGCTCAGCTCACACCCAACCCCACTCCGCTCACAACCGACCCCACTGACCTCACACCCAACCCCACTCAGCTCACACCCAACCGCACTGAGCTCACACCCAACCCCACTCCGCTCACACACAAACCCACTCAGCTCACACCCAACCCCACTCCGCTCACACCCAACCCCACTCACCTCACACCGAACCCCACTCAGCTCACACCGAACCCCACTCCGCTCACACCCAACCCCACTCAGCTCACACCCAACCACACTCCGCTCACAACCGACCCCACTGAACTCACACCCAACCCCACTGACCTCACACCCAACCCCACTGATCTCACACCCAACCCCACTCAGCTCACACCCAACCCCACTCAGCTCACACCCAACCCCACTCCGCTCACACCCAACCCCACTCAGCTCACACCCAACCACACTCACCTCACACCCAACCCCACTCAGCTCACACCCAACCCCACTCAGCTCACACCCAACCCCACACAGCTCACACCCAACCCCACTCAGCTCACACCCAACCCCACTCAGCTCACACCCGACCCCACTCCGCTCACACCCAAGCCCACTCCGCTCACACACAAACCCACTCCGCTCACACACAAACCCACTCAGCTCACACCCAACCCCACTCAGCTCACACCCAACCCCACTCAGCTCACACCCGACCCCACTCCGCTCACACCCAAGCCCACTCCGCTCACACCCAACCCCACTCCGCTCACACACAAACCCACTCAGCTCACACCCAACCCCACTCAGCTCACACCCAACCCCACTCAGCTCACACCCAACCCCACTCACCTCACACCGAACCCCACTCCGCTCTCACCCAACACCACTCAGCTCACACACAACCCCACTCCACTCACACCCATCCCGACTCCACTCACACCCAACCCCACTTCGCTCACACCCAAACCCACTCAGCTCACACCCAACCCCACTCACCTCACACCCAACCCCACTCAGCTCACACCCAACCCCACTCAGCTCACACCCAACCCCTCACCTCACACCCAATCCCACTCATTGCTGAGTGTTTTAGTTCTCCCTCGTCTCATCTCTCTCTGTGTTTTTCTCTCTCTCTGAGTGCGCTGTACAGTGCCTGATGTTTTTTGTTCTAATTTACTTCCGTCTGTCTCAGTGTTTGTTGCTGGCTCGGCCTCTCTCTCTCATCTTGCATTGGGTGTATCACTCAGTGTCACATTCCTTTGTGTGGTGCCGGTCTCCCATTGTCTGATCTGCAATTTGTGCATCGACATAATTCTCCAGCAGACCAATCCAGACTTTCTAAATCTGGCAAGTGGGTGAAAGTTGAGTAGCGCAAAACAGAGAACATAAGAACTAGGAGCAGGAGTAGGCCATCTGGCCCCTCGACCCTGCTCCACCATTCAGTGAGATCATGGCTGATCTTTTGTGGACTCAGCTCCACTTTCCCACCCGCTCACCATAACCTTTTAATCCTTTACTGTTCAAAAATCTATCTATCTTTGCCTTAAAAACATTCAACGAGGTCGCCTCAACTGCTTCACTAGGAGGGGAATTCCACAGATTCATGGACTTTTAGCTGAAAACGTTCCTGCTCAACTCCATCCTAAATCTGCTCCCCCTTATTTTAAGGCTATGCCCCCTAGTTCTAGTTTCACCCGCCAGTGGAAGCAACCTGCCTGCTTCTATCCTACCTATTCCCTTCATAATTTTATATGTTTTTATGAGATTCCCCTCATTCTTCTAAATTCCAATGAGTATAGCCCCAGCCTACTTAGTCTCTGCTCATAAACTAATCCTCTCAACTCCAGAATCAATCTGGTGAATCTCCTCTGCACCCCCTCCAGAGCCAGTACATCCTTTCTCAGGTAAGGAGATCAAAACTGTACACAGTACTCCAGGTATGGCCTCACCAGCACCCTATACAGCTGCAACATAACCTCCCTGCTTTTAAACTCCATCCCTCCAGCAATGAAGGACAAAATTCCATTTGCCTCCTTAATCACCTGCTGCACCTGTAAACCAACTTTTTGTGATTCATGCACAAGGCCACCCAGGTCCCTCTGCACAGCAGCAGGCTGCAATTTTTCACCATTTAAATAATCATCCATTTGTTGTTATTCCTGCCAAAATGGATGACCTCACATTTACCAACATTGAACTCTATCTGCCAGATCTTGCCCACTCACTTAAACTATCTATATCCCTCTGCAGACTTTCGGTGCCCTCTGCACACTTGGCTCTATCACGTTTCTTAGTGTCATCTGGGAACTTTGACACATTAACTTGGTCCCCAACTCCAGATCATCTATGTAAATTGTGGACCCAACACTAATCCCTGAGGGACACCACAAACCACAGATCACCAAACAGAAAAACATCCATTTATCCCTACTCTTTGTTTTCTGCCAGTTAACCAATCCTCCATCCATGCTAATACATTACTTGTAATGCCATGCACCCTTATCATATGCAGCAGCCTTTTGTGCGGCACTTTTTCGAATGCCTTCTGGGAATCCAGATACATCACATCCACCGGTTCCCCTTTGTCCACCCCGCTCATAATGTCCTCAAAGAAGTCCAATAAATTAGTCAAACATGATCTGCCTTTCACGAACCCATGCTGCGTCTGTCCAATGTTACAATTTCTATCCAGATGTCTCGCTATTTCTTCCTTAATGATAGATTCAAGCATTTTCCCCAGCACAGAACTTAAGCTCACCTGCCTTTTATCTACCTCCTTTTTAAAACAGTGACATCACATTTGCAGTTTTCCAATCTGCCGGAACCGCCCCAGAGGCCAACAAAGTTCGGTAAATTACCCCAAGCACTTTTGCTATTTCCCCCACTCTTTTAGTACTCTGGGATGCATTCCATCAGGGCCAGGAGACATATGTATCTTTAGCCACATTAAATTGCCCAACACTCTTAGCTGCTTAGCTGCTGTTGGAAAAGTCAAAAGTTCTACTCCTTCTCACAAACACCTTTATTTTCCATTAACACAACTCTACAAAAACTCTATCATCACATCACATTCCGCAAAGGCATTACTGGATCCTTAACATAAATGAGACATTTAATTGGAATGCCTCTTAATCCATTCCTCAACAGTCTCCCCTTCCTTGGAGAAAAAAAAATAATTTGGTGAAGTCAAAATTACAAGAAACTCAAAAACACACACAATTTACCCCCTTTTTTTTTAGTTTTGGAAGGAAAAAAAACAAAGTCACAGAAACAGGCACCCTTCATTAACAATATCCAAATGTTTCTGTGAACTAGCCCCTCTTTTTGTTAAACAGTCGGACAATTGATAGCTAACCCATACTCTCCCCCATACTGCCCATCCCCCCATACTGCCCATCCCCCCATACTGCCCATCCCCCCATACTCTCCCCCACACTGCCCATCCCCCCAAACTCTCCCCCATACTGCCCATCCCCCCATACTGCCCATCCCCCCATACTGCCCATCCCCCCATACTGCCCATCCCCCCATACTGCCCATCCCCCCATACTGCCCATCCCCCATACTGCCCATCCCCCCCATACTGCCCATCCCCCCATACTGCCCATCCCCCCCATACTGCCATCCCCCCATACTGCCCATCCCCCCATACTGCCCATCCCCCCCATACTGCCCATCCCCCCATACTGCCCATCCCCCCATACTGCCCATCCCCCTATACTGCCCACCCCCCATACTGCCCATCCCCCCATACTGCCCATCCCCCCATACTGCCCATCCCCCCATACTGCCCATCCCCCCATACTGCCCATCCCCCCATACTGCCCATCCCCCCATACTGCCCATCCCCCCATACTGCCATCCCCCCATACTGCCCATCCCCCCATATTGCCCATCCCCCCCATACTGCCCATCCCCCCATACTGCCCATCCCCCATACTGCCCATCCCCCCATACTGCCCATCCCCCCATACTGCCCATCCCCCCCATACTGCCCATCCCCCCATACTGCCCATCCCCCCCATACTGCCCATCCCCCATACTGCCCATCCCCCCATACTGCCCATCCCCCATACTGCCCATCCCCCCATACTGCCCATCCCCCCCATACTGCCCATCCCCCCATACTCTCCCCCATATTGCCCATCCCCCCATACTCCCCCCATTTACTGCCTATCCCCCCATTCTCCCCCCCGCCATGCTGCCCATCCCCCCATTCTCCCCCCGCCATACTGCCCATCCCCCCATACTCCCCCCGCCATACTGCCCATCCCCCCATACTGCCCATCCCTCCATACTGCCCATCCCCCCATACTGCCCATCACCCCATACTCTCCCCCATACTGCCCATCCCCCCATACTGCCCATCCCCCCATACTGCCCATCCCTCCATACTGCCCATCCCCCCATACTGCCCATCACCCCATACTCTCCCCCATACTGCCCATCCCCCCATACTCTCCCCCATACTGCCCATCCCCCCATACTGTCCATCCCTCCATACTCTCCCCCATACTGCCCATCCCCCCATACTCTCCCCCATACTGCCCATCCCCCCATACTCTCCCCCATACTGCCCATCCCCCCATATTCCCCCCCAATACTGATCATCCTCCCCATACTAACCATCCCCCGCAAACCCTCCCCCCCACCCATACTGCCCATGCCCCCCAAATTCTCCCCCAAATACTGCCTATCCTCCCCTCACGCGCTCCACCCCCCCAGATGGCCCATCTCCCCAAGTTCCCTCCCCCAACCGCCATGTGTGCAGCTGACTATGCCCTGCAATAGGCTCTGGATGTTGCGGGATGGCCGAGGACAGGGGGCAGTGACCACCGTATCGGTCACCGCACGGCAGAGGTGACGATCCACTGACCCCCACACAGCCGACCTGTCAAATGTGAAAGTGAAAATGGCTTATTGTCACAAGTAGGCTTCAAATGAAGTTACTGTGAAAAGCTCAGATGTTCCATCCCAGGCACAATCCTGGTGAATCTGCCCAGCACCGACATCCTTCCCTTAGTGAGGGGACCAGAGGCTGGTACGGGAACTGAACCGTGCTGCTGGCCTGACTTTGGTCTGCTTTAAAATCCAGCGATTTAGCCCTGTGCTAAACCAGCCCCTGTATGTGAGTTGTTCATGCCATACAGACTGACCCATCTCTCCCACTGAGCACATGTCCATTATCCTGCAGCCCACCCGGAGTGGACCCTCCCCCGCCTCTCAGGAGAACACCTCGGAGGAGAGCTCCAAGGATGCCATCATAGTCGCGGCATCCACCAGCTCAGAGACACACACCTCGGTGGGCAAAAGTAGTGGACAGGCCCCTGGGGCACTTACTGGTGAGCACCACACAGCTGTAGATGTACATCAGGTGGCAGCAGTAACCTCCGGGTGAGACAGCAGTCGGAGGTCTGCTGGATCCCAGGTCCCAGCTGGGTCCCAGTCAGATGCTGAGCCTCTGGACCAGGTTATCCCGGAGCTGATACAGTCTATAGGGAATGCCTGTGAGATTCAGAGGGGGATGTCAGCGACCCTCCAGCGCGTCCATAGCCGATTGGAGGAGTCCCAGAGGCTACGGGGACAGGAGATGGGGCCGGCAATCCGTGGCACTGAGGACAACACTGCTAGGGTGGTGACCACAGTGGAGAGCCTGGTGCACAACGTCAGCAGCGGGAGTGGAGGTGTCCAAGGTGGGGCTCAGTTGGTGACGGCCGTGGCTGAAAGCCTCGGCAGAATATCCCAGTTGCTGGGTTCAGCAGGGGTTCAATTCCCGTTCAAGCCTCCCCGAACAGGCACCGGAATGTGGCGACTAAGGCCTTTTCACAGTAACTTCACTGAAGCCTACTTGTGACAATAAGTGATTATTATAGTGGGGAGCTGCCGGGCCCAGTGCCAGCGAATCAGCCAGCAGGACGTCATTTGCAGCGTGAAGCCCGTGGGGCATCATTACCGCCCTAATTAACGTTAGATACCGTTGTCTGCCTCGCCGGGTTAGCTGTCGGAAAATACCCGGAGGTTCCCCCTCGTTACCACACTTAGACACTTTTCTCATTAAATCACACACTGAATGTTTGTGGAGGGAGTTCCAGAATCCAGGGGGCTGCTTTGTCCTGGATGGGGTCGAGCTTCTTGAGCGTTGGAGCTTCACTTATCCAGGCAAGTGGAGAATATCCCGTTCCACTCCTGCCTTGTGCCTTGCAGATAGTGAACAGGCTTTGGGGGGGTCAGAGGTGAGTTATTCGCTGCATAATTCCTACACTTTGACCCGCTTTTCTTGCCATATCATTTTTGTATAACTTAATTTTTAAAAAATAATTTGTGTGACATGGGTGTCGCTGGCTAGGTCAGTATTTACTGCCCATGCAGAGTTATTTTCAACAGTAGATTATTACCAATCGTGTGCTTTCTTGGAAATGTAAAATCAGATTGAAACTGAAAGTGATCTGTTTTTGCAATATAAAGCCACAGACCCAGGACTGAAACATTTCATTTAGACATCCACCCTGTTCACTGAAGACCACAACCGGTCACCAGGTAATTGTGTGTTTTGTTAATTGCACTGAATTGCTGACTCTCCACTCATTGCTGAGTGTTTTAGTTCTCCCTCGTCTCACAGTAACTTCATTGATAATAAGCAATAAACAATAAGGGATTTTCATTTCATTCATTTTAATTTCATATTATCCCTTACACCATGAGCTCTTATTTTGTAGTAGCCTTTGATGTGGCACCTCAACAAATGCTTTTTGGAAATGCAACTACAGGAGCACATTGTCAGATTCCCCTTCATCCACATTACCTGCATACAAAGAGAACAAAGAACAAAGAAAAGTACAGCACAGGAACAGGTCCTTCGGCCCTCCAAGCCCGTGCCGACCATGCTGCCCAACTACACTACAATCTTATACACTTCCTTGGTCCGTATACCTCTATTGCCATCCTATTCATGTATTTGTCACGATGCCCCTTAAATGTCACTATCGTCCCTGCTTCCACCACCTCCTCCGGCAGCGAATTCCAGGCATCCACTACCCTCTGTGTAAAAAAAACCTTGCCTTGTACATCTCCTCTAAACCTTGCCCCTCGCACCTTAAACCTATGTCCCCTAGTAATTGACCCCACTACCCTGGGAAAAAGTCTCTGACTATCCACCCTGTCTATGCCCCTCATAATTTTGTAGAACTCTTATCAGGTCACCCCTCAACCTCCGTCGTTCCAGTGAGAACAAACCGAGTTTATTCAACTGCTCCTCATAGCTAAAGGCCTCCATACCAGGCAACATCCTGGTAAATCTCTTCTGCACCCTCTCTTAAAGCCTCCACATCCTTCTGGTAGTGTGGCGACCAGAATTGAACAATTTTCTCCAAGTCTGGCCTAACTAACGTTCTGTACAGCTGCAACATGACTTGCCAATTCTTATACTCAATCCCCCGGCCAATGAAGGCAATCATGCCGTATGCCTTCTTGACTACCTTCTCCACCTGTGTTGCCCCTTTCAGTGACCTGTGGACCTGTACACCTGGATCTCTCTGACTTTCAATACTCTTGAGGGTTCTACCTTTCACTGTATATTCCCTACCTGCCTTAGACCTTCCAAAATGCAATACCTCACATTTGTCCAGATTAAACTCCATCTGCCATCTCTCCGCCCAAGTCTCCAAACGATTTAAATCCTGCTGTATCTTCTGACAGTCCTCATCGCTATCCGCAATTCCACCATCTGCAAACTTCCTAATCAGACCAGTTACATTTTCCTCCAAATCATTTATATATACTACGAACAGCAAAGGTCCCAGCACTGATCCATGTGGAACACCACTAATCACAGCCCTCCAATTAGAAAAGCACCCTTCCATTGCTACTCTCTGCCTTCTATCGCTTAGCCAGTTCTGTATCCACCATGCCAGCTAACCCCTGATCCCGTGTGACTTCACCTTTTGTACCAGTCTACCTTGTCAAAGGCCTTACTGAAGTCCATATAGGCAACATCCACTGCCCTACCTGCATCAATTATCTTTGTGACCTCTTCGAAAAACTCTATCAAGTTAGTGAGACACGACCTTCCCTTCACAAAACCATGCTGCCTCTCACTAATATGTGCATTTGCTTGAAAACTTTTTAATTTATAGCAATATAATATAAATTGGATGCTTCAAACTGCAACATAAGAGGAACACAGTCAACAGTAAAGAACACATCCAAACCTAACCCCCAAAAATAATCTAAATTCTCCTAACAACTGACGGTGACTAACTCTTTGAAAAAGGAAATGAATGGCTGCCCTCTCAGGTACAGCCCCTCGACCGAGCCCCTAATGGTGGACCTGACCTCCAGATGTAACAATTCCATGAGGTCATCCAATCAGGTCGAGACACTGGAAGTAGAAGACCTCTACCTCAGCAGGACTCGCCTCTGGGCTATTAACAGGGCAAAGGTGAGGACATTCGCCATCAAGCCCGTCTAGAGCAATGGCCTGTCTGCCCCCCTGAAAATGGCCACCAACGGACAAGGTTTCAGTTCGACGCTAAGTATCTCTGACATGCTGTTTAAGAAAGAAACCCAAAAGTGTAGGGCGAGATTCAATGGCCTTGTTGCGCTCTCGCTCGATCGAGTGAGACGAGGATGGTGAATAGCGGGAGAGGCCAACAATGAGATCCAGGCCAGCCGGCAAACTGTTGGTGATCTAACCGGCTCGCCCCCATTGGCGATATTGGGATCCCACCGTAGCGTGGCGAGAAACCAATATTCACCACTTAAAACCGATTTCCATACAATTAACGGGGGCCACCCTGAAAGGGGGGGGGGGGGGGGGGGGTTCAGTGATGATACTTCATAAAACTGAATCGTTTGCATGCCACTGGAGTAGTTTTACAAAAGTTATTTTATTAAGGATTGAGATGAATTATAGGACTGAGTAATCATTATTAACCATTAAACATGTTTTTTTTTGGACATAAGCAGTAATAAGTAATCAAACAGGATTCAGGATAGCTAACTTGATCAAAAGGACATTACTTCTGACATCTTGGGCGGGATCCTCCCCTACCCGGCGGGGCAAGCCGTACCGGCGCCGAGGAGTGGCGTGATGGTGAATGTCCTCACCTTTGCCCAGTTAAAAGCCCAGCATCGGGCGGAAGGTGCAGAATCCTCCACACCTTCAGGGGCTAGGCCAGCGCCAGCGGGGTTGGCGGCGCGCCAGCTGGCATCAAAGGGCTTGGCGCCAAGCCAACCGGCGCCAAAGGGCCTCCGACAGCCGGCACGAGGGAGTGCATGCGCGGGAGTGCCAGCATCATCCCAGCGCATGCGCAGGGGTGTTCTTCTCTGCGCCGGCTGTTGCACGTTTTACTTGAGTGTATTACGCGTTTATTGGAGTGTATTAACACGCCTCCGTTTAAAGGCCGTGTGCTTAACACTACTACAGCTCTGTGTATGTAATTCTGCTCGGAGTCGCCAGGTGCCGTATTTAGACACCTCACAAGTATATCAAGGTCAGGTTCAAAGTAATAAAACTGTACACCGATTAGTAAGTTCAAACGATTGATATTTATTATAACCAATATAATAAATACGCATGCATACGCTAAAGACTAATACTTATTTCTACTATTAAACGACTAAATACTTATCTAAGTAGGAACCAGCAAGGTCAGGGGACAAGGCCTTTGTTCCTTTCTGGACTGCACCTTCTGTTCACTAATAGTCGGCTAGAGTATAAGCAATGCCTGGGTCACGTAGCGAGCGTTGTTTTGGCACTTACTGAACGATGGCTGGTGCTCAACGGCTGGTGATGGAACTGGAGTCAGGATGCGATGTATCAGCAAAGCGATGAAGACAGCAGAGAGTCGGAGCCAAACAACAGAGCCGGAGCAAAACAGAACGGACCATGTGCGGGGTCTACTTTTATAGGTCCCCCCCCCCAAAGTCCGTGCCTCTTCGGGGCGGTCTCTACCTGCTGTATATCGATTGGGTCTTCTCCCAATCGATATTTTCCAAACCCCCCAATCTGAGGGTCTCTTCTCGATGGGTGGGGCGGTCTCTAGGGTTCTTTGTGATGGATACTTCTGGTGCCGTTTCGTCTGGGCGTCCACTCAAAGTATCCATTCAAACCCAAATGTTTCTATTGTGTGGGCCCAGATCTGGATCACCTCATTACTATGCAAATCGTTGTTGCCATTTACACCTTAAGCTGAGATCCTGCACCTGGCCATAAACTGGTGTTTGTACGTGCAGAATGCTAATTAGCCTTCTGCAAACTGCTTGTCCTTACTAAGACTGTTTTCTCCCTGCAGCCTTAGCAGTTCTCCATTTTGGTAGCCCAGTGTCCATCTTAGGTGGCTACATTCCCTCCTTGTGATCCTCACAATAAAATTGTGAAGGATCACCTATGCACGTTGCTTCGAGTGCTTCTGGGTGCCCTCTTTGGGTTCCCTGACCTCAGCAAGTTCCTGGGCGTCTACTCTGTCCTTGACTATGGGAAGAAAAATTTTATCTGACATTTCTACTTGGCGCTATGTCAAAGGGGACATGCATTACCAAAACCGGGAACCTCTACCTATCACAACTATTATCCTTATCCTTACTTTAAACATTTTATTACAGTCTAAAAACCTTATCCATTCACACCACATTACATATCACTTCCTGACTCGGCAGTCGACTTCAGGACAATATAATACATGGGTATCCTTTATTAACATAGTGCTTTATTCATTGAGGGGCTGGGGGGATTGGTGGAAACCGAAAATAGGGGATTGAACTAGGGGCTGATTTAGCTCACTGGGCTAAATCGCTGGCTTTTAAAGCAGACCAAGCAGGCCAGCAGCACGGTTCGATTCCTGTATCAGCCTCCCCGGACAGGCGCCGGAATGTGGCGACTAGGGGCTTTTCACAGTAACTTCATTGAAGCCTACTCGTGACAATAAGCGATTTTCATATTTCATTTCATTTCATAGATGGTTGAGGGGCAGGAACGGGAGGCTCTCCTTTTCCATTTCCTCAACCTGAGGGTCTGTATGATTATGCAGAGGATTGCAATCACTAGCAGTGATTCAATCAGGTATGACATGGAGTACCATGTCATAAATTTTGTGCACCAGGTCTGAACTTCACTGATCAGAGCTGAGCACGGGGGAGTTGGTGTGAGGGAAACATTGACGGCGGGGGTTGTGGGGAAAACGTGCCTTGCTTCCACACATAGAAATACAACATTTAACAGTAATAGGTAGGCTTCCATCATGGTCTTCTCTTCGTTCTCTTTCTCTTCCTCCTGTATGGTCGATCCTTGCTGTGAACCCTCTTTCGTCCTTCGAAAGCTATGGGATCAAGCACAGTATCTGTCAATACACAGTTTAATATCCGTACTTGTTAGTGTATCTGTCCTCCAATTCCAATTGACCCATTAAAATGACTGGCCAAGTCACACCCTGTGACTCCCCTCATTTTTTTTTTCAAAAGCGAATTTTAGGAACAGAATACACCTAACAACTTTCCTCCTGCGAGCCGTCTCGCAGGCTTTGCTAATTTACCATCCGAATGTTCCTGGATGTAAATAGCATGTGGGATGGCGGCCTAAGGGCTACCTAACGAAAAATGAAAACAAATTTGAAACAAAAGGTCGAATGGGTTGCGTATGGGCCGCTACGGGTAAGATTTGAATGGGATCCCCGGGTAAGGCGTGCTGTGCCGTACCCGAGCTTGGCTGACCAAAGTGGGTTCTCAGACAGGGCGGGTCCTCAGTGCCGTTTGTCCACTGCCTGAGTAACCTGGATTAAACGGGCAAGAATGTGTTTACCGTGGGTTTGCAGCCTCTATTCACCGAATAGAGGGGCACCTAAAAACAGGGGAGGAGCCAAGATGCTCCTTTTGAAAGTTGAGCTGGGCTTCAGATAGTTTAGCCGATAAGGTGAGCTGGTCACAATCTTTTCAGCTGAAAAGATCTGCAATCAAACCCTTAACATATTAACAAGGAAACAAACATAAACTCACAAACAAACATACGTGCAGGTTCCATCAGAAAGGACATCGCTTCTCTCAAGCGGTTCCTATTTTACATCATCTGGACACCTCACTTTTCCTCTGCCTCTGTGAACAGGGTCACAAAGGGGTTGCCGTATCGGGATTCAGACACCGTGTCGTCCTGTTCTCCCGGATCCCACACCCTTGTGTGGATTAGGCATGCAATTTTGTAATTGTGTGACCGGGGGTCACTTTCGTCATTACGGACAAGTCTGTATGAATTGTCCCTGTGCCAAAGTGTTGGGTCTAAACTTGAATGGGCATTGTCGGGGTAGTCGGGGTCGGGTGGTGGGTCTGGATATTTGATATAGGTGACTTCCATGGGGTCACTGGAGTCGGGGTCATAGTCGCTGCAGTGTGGGCTGTAGGGTTGTGTGATGTGGCTGTCCTCAGAGTCAGTGTCAGTATCGCTGTCTCTGCTGCGGCAGCTTGTGGGCGTTTCGGGGCGTGGTCTGTTGTGGTCAGTGGGCGGAGTCGTGGGCGAGTCCGATGAAGAACTGGTCTGTGAGGGGGATGGTGGAAACGTGTCTCTAGTGGGCGGGGCGAGGTGTTCTGCTGCGTCTAGCAGGACATGGTGTGCATGGTTAGACTGTGTTCCATATGCCTTTAGCTGGTTAATATGGAACCACGCGGTCTTTCCATTGGGGTATTTGATCCTGTAAACTGAGGGGCTAATTTTGTCCGAAATTGAATACGGGCCGGAATATTTTGGTGCCAAAAAACTGCTGGGGTTATATACAGATAGCATTACCTGTTGCCCAACCTGGAATTCTGTGGGGTGTACGTTCTTGTTAAAGCAGGCTGTGCTCTGTCTGCGCCGTTTCCCTAGTTGAACTGCGGCTGCGATCTGTGCAGACCTCACAGTCTCAACTAGGTCTTTAACAGCTTTCTCATGGGTGAGGGCCGTCACTTCGGGGCTAGTCATGTCCAGTCCTAAAAGGAATTCTGTACCTTTCATAGGGCGTCCGGTCATGAGTGTGTGTGGGATGAAACCTGTAGATGTGGAAACCGTATTTCGGATGAACATGAGTGCAAATGGGAGTACTGAATCCCATGTAGAATTGTTCTATTGAACCATTTTCCTAAGGGTCGATTTTAGTGTCCGATTCATGCGCTCTACAATCCCGCTGGACTGTGGGTGATACGCAATATGAAAATTTTGTTTGATGCCGAATATGGTCAGGACGTTCTTCATGACACGTCCTGTGAAGTGAGATCCCTAGTCCGAATCAATACTTCTAGGTAAACCCCATCTCGTGAAGATGTGGTGGGTCAGGATCTTTGCAGCTGTCTTAGCTGTATTCGTTCTTGAGGGGAATGCCTCTACCCATTTGGTAAAGGTATCAATTACTACCAGCACGTATTTATAGCCATTCCTACAAGGGGGCAATGGTCCCATAAAGTCGATCTGGAGGTTTGTCCAGGGGCCATTAACTGGTCGAGTATGCCGAAGCTGTGCCTTTTTGGAATACCTCTCCGGGTTATTCTGGGCGCAAATAAGGCAATTCTCAATGTAATGGGTTACATCGGTCCTTAGGTTAGGCCACCAACAGAGCTGCCTGAGGTGCCTCGTGGTCGTGTCGATTCCTTGATGTCCGTGTCCGTCATGGAACAAGGCAATCATTTGGTTTCTGTCCTGCTGCGGGACCATATAAAGCTGGTCCTTGATGATCACACCCTCATGTGTGGTCAGAGCGTGTCTAAACTTATCAAACTGAGGCACAAAGTTGCCTTTAAAAATCTCCCTGAGATCCTCATCCTGTTTCTGTGCTTCTGCTAAATCCTTAATGTCAGTCTGTGAGACTTGAACTGCGCTCACAGGGGCGCTAGCTGGTGCGCTAGCTGGGGGTGTCCACAAGTGTCCTCGCCTGGAACCTGCCTTAGCCAGTGCGTCGGCTTTTACATTCCCAGGGGGAGATGACCTATGGTGGCTTCTAACTTTTATAATGCCAAAAGTCCTATCCTTTGCTTTGTCTAGGATGTGGCAGAGTAAAGGGGCTGATGGAAGGGGTTTCCCGTCTGCGGAGACAAAACCTCGTGTCCTCCACAGGGGTAGAAAATCTGTTAGACTGTTGCAGACATATAGACTGTCCGAATATATGTCCGCCGGGCTGGGGAAAGAATCGGGGTGGTCCACTATATAAGCTATGGCCGCGAGCTCTGCTGCCTGCGCGCCTAAGTGACCTGGCAATTTTAAAGCTATTTCTTCGAGTGCGCGACCCTGCGCGTCCTCGACATAGATGCCGCATTCAGTGATACGCTCACCATCTAAAACCGTGGATGAACCGTCCACGTATATCCTTAGTGGGCCACACGTGTCTGTGTGTTGGTGGCTTTGTCTTGGGTTCCCTATCTTCCTGGGGGGTGTCTTCGCTATGAAGGGTCCTGTGTTGTGTAGGGGTGCTACAATTTCACATTCATGGGGCTGTCCTGGGTATTGGAGGTTGTCGGCTAAAAATGTGTGTGTCCGGGTCCGTTTTACCGTAATGTCACGTCCTTGTAGAAGTAGTGTCCACCTAGCTGCCCTAATCTGGCTAACTGAACCGTCCTTCAGTCGACCGTCTAGGAGTAACTGTGTGGGGGTGTGCTCGGTCAAAATGGTGATGGGGTTGAGTCCGGTGATGTAGGAGAAGTATTACACTGCCCAGAAAACTGCAAGGAGGTGCCTCTCGCAGGCTGAAAATCCTTGTTCCACTGCGTGTAAAAGTCGGGAGGCATAAGCCACTGGTCTTAGCTGCTCGTGCCGTTCCTGAAGTAACACGGCCGAGAGGGTCAGATCTGTGCTCGCTACCTCTATTGCATAGGGGGAAAGTTGGTCTGGGACTTGCAGTGCGGGTGCTGCGCTAAGGGCTTTCTTTAACTCCTCCACAGTCTCTGTATGCTGCGGAAGCCATTCCCAGGGGGCTCCTTTCTTAAGGAGGTCTGAGAGTGGGGCTGCCTTTGTCGCGAATCCGTCGATGTGGTTCCGACAATAACCAACCAGTCCTAAGAACGACCGGAGGGCTGAAACATTCTGGGGAAGTGGCAATTTGACAATCGAATCAATTCTTTTGAATTCGATCTCGCATTTGCCGTGTGTGATGACTGTACCCAAATACATCACTTTATTTTCCAAAATCTGGGCCTTTCTTGGGTTAACTTTACATCCAATCTCGGTTAAAAGTTCCAGGAGCTCGGCCAGAAGCGTAATGTGCTCTGCCTTTGTGTCTGTCTGCAGTAGGAGGTCGTCCACATACTGTACCAGACATTCGGGGCGGGAAAATTTTTCTAAACCATTCGCCAGCTGTCGGTGGAAAATGGAGGGGGAATTGTGGAATCCTTGTGGGAGGCATGTCCATGTGTACTGTTGTGCTTTGAAAGTGAAGGCAAATTTGTACTGGCACGCCTTTGCCAATGGGATTGACCAGAAGCCATTGCTAATGTCCAATACCGTGAAGAATTTGGAGTTGAATCCCTGTTTGAGCATGGTCTCGGGACTTGTTGCTACCGTGGGGGCTACTGCTGGGGTTACTTTATTGAGGTCCCGATAATCGATGGTCAGACGCCATGATCCGTCGGGCTTTCTCACTGGCCAAATAGGGGCATTATTGGTGGAGGCTACTGTTCTAAGTACCCCTTGCTCCAATAAGCTACCTATTACCTTCTCTATTTCTCCCTCTGCTTCTAGGGGAAATCTGTATTGTTTCTGTGGTCGGGGGTCAGGTCCGGTAACGTGAATTTGTCCAGTCATTCTGCCGCAGTCGTGCCGGTGACTGGCAAATGCTGTCCTGTGTTTGTGTAATACTGCCTTTACTTGTCTGTCTGTGTTTAGTGTAGTCAGGTCAAATGAATAGTCGCCTA
The DNA here is from genome assembly GCF_902713615.1 of Scyliorhinus canicula. NCBI lineage: Eukaryota > Metazoa > Chordata > Chondrichthyes > Carcharhiniformes > Scyliorhinidae > Scyliorhinus > Scyliorhinus canicula. The sequence continues at coordinate 8,638,906 of NC_052148.1, read as the reverse complement.
CTGCGCTAATCCGATTAGCGTACTCTCCTACTGTGAGAGTAGCGGGTGCTCTGTCTGATCTCGCCATTCGCCAGACACACTGGTTAACTGGGTCGAACGACAGGCTATGGGCATTCATAAAATCTATCCCCAGTATGTGTTCTGCTGAACGGGGAAGATTTACTAGAACGACGGGGTGTTTGGTGGAAATGTTCCCTAGCTGGATTGCTACGGGTGCTGTAATGTGTCCCTGCTGCGAGTGTCCTGTGAAACCGCTAAGTGTGATGGTGGAGGTGGTCGGCCACGTGTCTGCCTGTGCCGTGGTGGTGGAATTAATCGTGGTGCGGGACCCTCCTGTGTCCCAAAGTAACTCTATGGGCTTCCCTCTAACCTTAGCTGTGACTACCGGTCTTCCGGATTGATCCCAAAGAGTGTCACAGACCCAAGTGGGGGAGCCCGAACACCGTCAGTCCGTCCCGTCCACATTGGTCTGTCCTGACTGTATCCCTATGCTATGGATCGGCTTTGCTTTGTTTCTATTCAGAGTGCCTGTCTGCTGGCCTCTCTGTGATCTCTGGGGTGCATTACATTCCTTAGCCCAATGTCCTAACTGGCCACAGTTGTAGCATTCAAGCGACTTCTGTGGAGGGCTGTTCTTCCCTTCATTTACCCATGCGGAGTTTTGGTGCGCTCTCACTGCCTGAATGTCCGCTGCAGCCTGAGCTTCTTCTGGGGACTTTACTTTGCCTCTGCCCTGAACTGATTGCTCCCAAGCGCGGGACAATCTTTTCAGGGCCCATTTCTCATTGTGGGCCTCTTCTGAGGGGTCATAACTGTTGCAAGCACTCTGTCCTGCATCTGTGGCATGGGAAATTATGGTGCGCGTCCATTTAACCATGTTTTCACGGTTCAAATGGGCTCTATTTAAATCGCCGAAAACTGCGTTAAAATGGATCCACAGCCTTCCTGCAAATGCTGTGGGGTGCTCTGTTTTCTTTTGTCGGCACTTGTTAAGTCCTTCTACTGGGTCACCTCGATTATACCCTATGGCATCTTAAATGGAGGTGTGCATTTCCTCTAGGGTGCCTCCGCCAACGTTCTGTGGGTCGGGGAGGGCTGCTACAACCGATTGGTCTAAGCTCAGAACCGTGAGCTTAACCTGCTCTCTCTCGTCCAGGCCGTACATGGTTGCCTGCTGTTTCACTTTCGTGAAAAATTGGTGGGGGTCTGCGGTGGGGAGAAACGGAGTGATCTTCTCACACGCGTCCCTGAGTTGGGTTACAGTTAAGGGGGTGGTGTAGGTGATATCGGGTGCGCCTTCTGTGGTCGCTTTCCTTTGGGTGGTGACTGGATTCATTGGTGCGGTAACTATCTGATCTGTGGGGGGTTGGGGTGCTTGTCTTTTCTGCTGCGCTGCTGGCGCACATGTTCCCTGAACATAACGCTGCGCTGTCTCGCTTAATTCCTCCCAGTCTGGGGCATTCTCCTCATCTAACTGCGTTCCAAAGGTGCTTTGGAACCCATTTTGCACTGAAAGCAGCGATTGCAGCTCCGCAATCTGCTTCCTGCATTTTGCATGGTCTACTGTACTCTGTCTTTGTTCTGTGGTGGCAGCATGGAGTGCTCTTAAAGCTGCCTTTAGGTCAGAGCATCGCCTCTGCAAAGCCTCTATCTGCTTCTCTGATTCTTCTCTTATCAGGACGGCACGTTGCACGTCCTGATAGGCCTTTTCGTACTGGGTCTGGGGACTGCTGAGATGGGCTAGACAAGACTGATGTGCCCTCTTGGCATCATCCACCTCTCTACCTTTCTCTGCCAGCTTCCCTCTAAGTTCCATATTCTCTTTCTCGATGTCCCTGACATCCACTTTACTCATCCTATTTCTCTCTTCTAATTCTGCCCGGAGCGTCTGAACGACCTCCTCTGTGCCTCGCAATTGTGCCAAACAGGACACGATTGCCATCGGCTTGCGTGCTTTACTAAGGTTTTTCTTATGAATTTGAGAGAGATTCTCCCACCAAGTATGTCCTATACTTCCGGGACCTGTCTCCTCATTCATACAGAACTCTTTCCAAAGGGGCCATCCCTTTCCTTGCAGATACTTGCGGAGTTCCAGCTCCCACACGGGACACTGACCTACTCGGCTACTGCTGGTCGCTGCGACCACAAACCGTTCTGGGTTCATGAGGCATTCCATTGCCTGCATGGCCATTTTCTCTGACTCACTTAAATTTGGAACAGGGGGTGTTGAGGTTATGTCTCACGAAACGGGTAAGGCTTACGCTATGTTCCGTTCACAAAACTCCCGAAAGTTTGTCGCAACAAAAACGCTTTCAGGTTTTCCTTACAACCCTGTTAGTACGCATGCACTAAACACACTTCCGAATTACGTTTATTCGTTTGAACACCTTGATTACTTGTGATTTCTTTTCTTTTTCTTTACTCAGATTTCTAATTCAAATTTCAGGGTCCTCGACGGAGTGGGGGTGCCACTTGTAACCGCGTCCCGTCAGGATGTCGCCACTAAATGTTGCACGTTTTACTTGAGTGTATTACGCGTTTATTGGAGTGTATTAACACGCCTCCGTTTAAAGGCCGTGTGCTTAACACTACTACAGCTCTGTGTATGTAATTCTGCTCGGAGTCGCCAGGTGCCGTATTTAGACACCTCACAAGTATATCAAGGTCAGGTTCAAAGTAATAAAACTGTACACCGATTAGTAAGTTCAAACGATTGATATTTATTATAACCAATATAATAAATACGCATGCATACGCTAAAGACTAATACTTATTTCTACTATTAAACGACTAAATACTTATCTAAGTAGGAACCAGCAAGGTCAGGGGACAAGGCCTTTGTTCCTTTCTGGACTGCACCTTCTGTTCACTAATAGTCGGCTAGAGTATAAGCAATGCCTGGGTCACGTAGCGAGCGTTGTTTTGGCACTTACTGAACGATGGCTGGTGCTCAACGGCTGGTGATGGAACTGGAGTCAGGATGCGATGTATCAGCAAAGCGATGAAGACAGCAGAGAGTCGGAGCCAAACAACAGAGCCGGAGCAAAACAGAACGGACCATGTGCGGGGTCTACTTTTATAGGTCCCCCCCCCCAAAGTCCGTGCCTCTTCGGGGCGGTCTCTACCTGCTGTATATCGATTGGGTCTTCTCCCAATCGATATTTTCCAAACCCCCCAATCTGAGGGTCTCTTCTCGATGGGTGGGGCGGTCTCTAGGGTTCTTTGTGATGGATACTTCTGGTGCCGTTGCGTCTGGGCGTCCACTCAAAGTATCCATTCAAACCCAAATGTTTCTATTGTGTGGGCCCAGATCTGGATCACCTCATTACTATGCAAATCGTTGTTGCCATTTACACCTTTAGCTGAGATTCTGCACCTGGCCATAAACTGGTTTTTGTACGTGCAGAATGCTAATTAGCCTTCTGCAAACTGCTTGTCCTTACTAAGACTGTTTTCTCCCTGCAGCCTTAGCAGTTCTCCATTTTGGTAGCCCAGTGTCCATCTTAGGTGGCTACACGGCCATGATGGACCATTACACCGGTCGGCGCGGAGGAAAAGAGTGCCCCCACGAAACAGGCCCGCCCGCGGATTGGTGGGCCCCGATCGCGGGCCAGGCCACCATGAGGGTCCCCCCGGGCCAGATCCCCCCGCGCCCCACCGAGGACTCTGCTGGCCGCCTGCAGAGCCAGGTCCCGCTGGTACGGACCTGGTGCATTTTACGTCGGCGGGACGCGCCGTAAACGGGCGGCCACTCGGCTCATTGCAGGCCGGAGAATCGCTGGGAGGGCCGCAGCGAACGGCCCCCGAACGGTGCAGCGCGATTCCCGACCCACCGAAAAACTGGCGCCGCAGAATCCTGGAGCCAGCGTCAGGGCGGGATTCATGCCACCCCCCCTCGGCGATTCTATGGCCCGGTGGGGGGTCGGAGAATCCCACCCCTTGGGCGCGGTTCTCCGCTCCCACAGAGAATCACGCAGGCCGTCGTGAAAGCGGCCGAGTTTCACGACGGCATCGGAGTCCGCTGCCGAATTCACCCCCACCCGGGGGGGGCTAGGAGCGGGGCGCCGTACTTCTCGGCGGTGCTGCCTATATGACACCAGCCGTGCATGTGCAGGTTGGCCGACTCCAACCCACCCATGAGCGGATGATGTCATCACGCAGGCGGCACGAAGCCGCGCATGCGCGGTGGCCGTCTGTCCCCTCAGCCGCCCCGCAAGACGTGGCGGCTTGATCTTGCGGGGCAGCGGAGGGGAAATAGTGCGTCCGATTTGGACGCTGGCCCGACGATCGGTGAACACCGATCGCGGGCCTGTCCGCTCCCGAGCACAGTCGTGGTACTCTTGCCCCAAACGGCCCCCTAGAAGCCCCAAACCGGCATCTGCCGCCCATTTCACGATGGTAGCGACCAGGTGTGTTTGCCGCCGTCATGAAACGGTCGTGAACGGCCGGCCGTTTGGCCCATTGGGGTCGGCGAATCGCCGTTCGGCGTGAGAAGCGGCAAGCTGTGATTCTTCCGGGCGGGGGGGGGGGGGGGGGGAGAAATGTCGGGGGGCCCTCCCGCGATTCTCCCACGCCGCGTGGGGAGCAGAGAATTCCGCCCCTTGTCTTTGTGAAACAATTAAGAGTGCTGGTTCTGTTGTTCTGTTTCTCACAAGCAGTCAGTACAAGCAGCTGAGATTGTACGCAGCTGTCAGGATGAGGATCAATCATGCGCTGGGTGAAGTTTCGACACTGCTTGCAATTCTATTGGATAAGTTTAAAAGTAGCACCTTCAGGGATTGGATTGCGTCCAACTGGGTGGGGATATTGATTTTTGAACGTTGTATAACTACTGTGTTTGGGTTTGAGTTCGGCAGAACAGGTCTTGGCCGATATCCAGTCTGTTCTCTGTGTACACGTAACAAGCTTGACTAAATCAGCCATCTTGTTCAGGTTGTGGTGTTTTGTTCCTCTCTCTACTGAGCTGAGCCACAGGGAATATCCCCACATGGAAGCTGACTCAATACACAGGTCTTGAAACCGTTCCTACATCACACCCCATATCCAACGGCCTCCCGTGATCCAACAGCCTCCCCATCAAGTGGTGACTCGGACGCTGATTAGTACTCCATTGTAAAAAGGTGAACCTGGCGGATTGGCTGCTTCAGGGACCCGGGAAGTGAGTAGCCATGTTTACTCACAGGCAGAAAGCCCAGGGGCACTGGACTTGCTGCCCATGTGCTTGGAAGGGGTGGAGCGGAACCGGGGGGGAGAGTGTCCAGGAGTATCGGAGCTGGTCCATCTGCTGGGGGGAGGGAGAAAACAATGCTGACCCTGGATCGTATGTACTTGGACTGGGGGCAACCCTTGTCGCTGCATCTCTGCCCCACCGACCACACATAACCCGCACTGACCGCAGAGGCCTCTGGCCGTGTGGCTGAAAGCTATCACTAACAGGCAATTGGCAATTGTAGTCATGGGACACTTGCCTGCGCCACTTGCACAGCTGTGTCACCCTGTTCCAGGTGTTGACTGCAAGACATGGCCTCATCTGATGGGTGGAACTCGGGGGAGCTAGTGGCCACCATCACAACTCTATAGGATGGATCCGGGTTGGCACCCAGCACCCCTCCTCACGGTCAGTGCCCGTCGGGCCCTGGGGTTCACCTCGGAACGGAGGGACAGGTAGTTTGAGCCCTGGTTGTCCCTGCGTAATCCGCCTCTGCCAGCCCTGGTGGTTCCCCAATCGCTGCATCATGGTGTCGATGCCCTGGGCGACGCTCCTTAGCGATTGGGCCATGCCTTACAGCACCCCGGCAATGCCCTCTTGTGACAAGCTCCGCAGCGCCTTGACTATTCCCTATCGAATGCACCAGCTCCGGGTAAACCTGTTCCAGAGGCTCAGCATCTGACTGGGACCCAGCTGGGTCCTGGGATCCAGCAGACCTCCGACTGCTGTCTCACCCAGAGGTTATTGCTGCCACCTGATGTACATCTACAGCTGTGTGGTGCTCACCAGAATGTGCCCCAGAAACCTGTTCACTACTTTCGCCCACCAAGGTGTAGGTCTCTGAGCTGGTGGTGGGTGGGGATGACAGCCACCACGCATAGACAGTAGCACCCTCAGAGCTCTCCTCCAAGTTGTTCTCATGAGAGGCCGGGGAGGTGACCACCCCGGATGGCTCGGCGCCGTTGAGTGCCCGTCCTGAGGGAAAATGAACACATGGTCATTGGAGGGGTCAGTCAGTGTGGCATTAACACCTCACGCTTGACAGTCCATCTGGGTGGGGCCCGGTGGATCCTCACCTCTGTGACGTGCGCCGACCTCCACGTCGGCGACCGGGCTGTCCTCAGCCACCCCTGCAACCTCCAGGGTCCATTCCTTGAAGTGGCGAGGATTCAGAAGTCTGGCACCCTGCTGCCAGACCAGGCCCTCTCTCGGCAGTTGTGGGACACAGAGAAGGCATCGAAAGTCACACCCTGGGGAGGGTCTTCGGGTGGGGGTTGGTTATTGTGGGGGTGAGAAGGTTTCAGTGGGGTGGATGGGGAGTGGGCAGAATGGGTGAGCCAGGTCACGGCACGTTGCTGGGTGGGGGCGGTGCCAGGCGCATTCCTCTGGGTGAGGGGGGGAATCCAGTGACAACTCACCTATGCGGCCCGGTGTAGGTCGTTGACCTTCTTGTGGCACTGGGTGTCGGTGCTCCTGGTCACGCTGCCTGAGCTGACGACTGCTGCTACTTCCTGCCAGGCGGCACTGGCTGCCCTGTGGCTGACCCTCCGGGACCCTTGGCGAACAGGACATCCCTCCTGGCCACGATCACCTCTAGGTGCCTCCCCGGGTCTGCATCTCCGAATCATGGGGCTGGCCGTCTCGGTGCCATGGCTGCGAGTGGAGGGGTTGGCTGTGTAAGAGCAGTTTAAGTGCTGCTCTCCCTTGTTAGCGGGGGGATGGCGAGCACGGTTCCGCTGAATTGGCTGGAAAGCCATGATTTGCAGCGTGAAGCTTCTGAGGTCTCCTTAAGTGGACCAACGAATGTTGGATTGTGGTGATGGCCTCGCCGGGCGAAGTGCCAGGAAGCTCGCGCCAGTTTCCGCTCACTCCCACACTTAGAAACGTTTTCATTGGATCATATCCTTAACAACTTGGACACGACCAGAACGTACGAATATGATTAGCCCCCCCCCCCCCCCCCCCCCCCCCAGATCACCACTCACACTTGTCATCCGCCTCAGAAAAAAATTCACTCATCCTTGCCTTGGTCAGATAAGCCTTGAACTGGATCAAAGAGCCAAACTCCACACCTCCTCATCCAGAACAGGACCCGATACACCAGCCCACTTTGTCTTCACCTCGTCCACTGGGGCCGACTCTGCTGATAGGATCGGACCATTCATACCCAGAATACTCCCCCCACCAGACCCATTCATACCCAGAATACTCCCCCCACCGGGTCCATTCATACCCAGAATACTCCCCCCACCAGACCCATTCATACCCAGAATACTCCCCCCACCGGGTCCATTCATACCCAGAATACTCCCCCCACCAGACCCATTCATACCCAGAATACACCCCCACCAGACCCATTCATACCCAGAATACTCCCCCCACCAGACCCATTCATACCCAGAATACTCCCCCCACCAGACCCATTCATACCCAGAATACTCCCCCCACCAGACCCATTCATACCCAGAATACTCCCCCCACCGGGTCCATTCATACCCAGAATACTCCCCCCACCAGACCCATTCATACCCAGAATACTCCCCCCACCAGACCCATTCATACCCAGAATACTCCCCCCACCGGGTCCAGTCATACCCAGAATACTCCCCCCACCAGACGCATTCATACCCAGAATACTCCCCCCACCAGACCCATTCATACCCAGAATACTCCCCCCCACCGGGTCCATTCATACCCAGAATACTCCCCCCATGAGACCCATTCATACCCGGAATACACCCCCCATCAGACACATTCATACCCGGTATACTCCCCCCACCAGACCCATTCATACCCGGTATACTCCCCCCCCCCCCCCCCCCCCCCCGGACCCATTCATACCCGGAATACTCCCCCCACCGGGTCCATTCATACCCAGAATACTCCCCCCACCAGACACATTCATACCCAGAATACACCCCCCACCAGACCCATTCATACCCAGAATACTCCCCCCACCAGACCCATTCATACCCAGAATACTCCCCCCACCAGACCCATTCATACCCAGAATACACCCCCCACCAGACCCATTCATACCCAGAATACTCCCCCCAACAGACCCATTCATACCCAGAATACTCCCCCCACCAGACCCATTCATACCCGGTATACTCCCCCCATCAGACACATTCATACCCGGAATACTCCCCCGACCGGGTCCATTCATACCCGGAATACTCACCCGACCAGACCCATTCATACCCAGAATACTCCCCCCACCAGACCCATTCATACCCAGAATACTCCCCCATTCATACCTGGAATACTCCCCCACCAGAGCCATTCATACCCGGAATTCTCCCCCCACCGGACCTATTCATATCCGGAATACTCCCTCATTCATATCCGGAATACTTCCCCCCCGGAGCCATTCATACCCGAAATACTCCCCCATTCATATGCGGAATACTCCCCCCACCTGACACGGCCAAAGATAAAATCCTCCTGAACAAGGAGGACAGTGACTGTAGGGAAATTAAGGAAAAGCTTCCTGCAAAAAGTCACAAATCTGGAAATAACAAAACAAATTGTTCCCAGTGATTTGAAACTTTACCGACAGCTCCTCAAAACTGGCAAACCTTCCTCCACAAACAAGTGCCCAAACCTTTCCAGATCCTTCCCCTCCCACGAGCTATATTTTGAGTCTAAGCCCGCCGGCACAGAGAGATGATTACCACAGACAGAGTCCCAACAATGACATAGAAATAAATTTGAAATGTTGTCTGAACTGCTTCCAGGTCCTCAGGGTGGACACCACCACCGCATTCGAAGAAAGCCTCGCAGGACAGAATGAAAGTGAGGCAGTTACGAAAATACCTGAACTAGATCCCCTACTAGAACATGCCTCCATTTGTCCCCATCCAGAACTCTGATCACTAAGCCACCCCAGCACTTTCTCAATATTGGCAGCCCACTGATAAAATACCAGAAACAGAAAATGCTGGACAATCTCAGCAGGTCTGACAGCATCTGTGGAGAAGGGAGCTAACGTTTAGAGTCTGGATGACTTTGACAAAGGGTTTGACAAAGCTTTGACAAAGAGTCATCCAGACTCGAAACTTTAGCTCCCTTCTCTCTCCACGGATGCTGTCAGACCTGCTGAAATTGTCCAGCATTTAATGTTTTTGTTTCAGATTCCAGCATTCACAATAATTTGCCTTTATCTACAATTCCCGCTGCCTCAGAAAGGCAGCCAGTATAATTAAAGACCACACGCACCGCAGACATACTCTCTTCCACCTTCATCCGTCATGAACAAATATACAAAAGGTCACGTACCAACCGACTCACGAACAGCTTCTTCCCTGCTGCCATTAGACTTTTGAATGGACCTACCTCATATTAAGTTGATCTTTTCTCTACACTTTGCTCTGACTGTAACATTATATTCTGCAGTCTCTCCTTCCTTCCCTATGTACGGTATGCATTGCTTGTACAGCATGCAAGAAACAATACTTTTCACTGTACACTAATACATGTGACAATAATAAATCAAATCAAATAATTTTAATAAAATTACAAATTGGTTAAAGCTAAACGACCGACTGTCTATCCCTCTGGAGAAACGTCCTACGGATCCTTGGAGTCCGCTCAAATAAAAGAGGACACAATTTATTAATTCTGACAAAAAAAGGATTTAGGGAGGAAAATGGGGAGACACTGGAAAATAACTAAAAGCCTCGGGAGAACATGCATTTGAATAGTCTGAACCCTGCCCACCAAGGACAGCAGGAGATTATCTCACTTCTCCAAGTCAGATTTCACCCCATTCACCAGACCAGCACAACTTAATTTATGGAGCGAGGCCCAAATGTGAGCCTCCCGGAGACCCAGAAACTGAAAGATAGATCTGACCAGGCAAAAAGGCAACATCCCCAGATTGGCTCCACCCCCCGTGGGATTGACCGGGAAATATTCACTCTTATCCAAATTCAACTTACACCCAGAGAAGGAATCAAAACTCCCAAGGAACTTCATTATCTCATCCATAGTAGCGGAGACTGGATCCATAATATAAAGAAGCAGATCATCCGCGTACAAGGACACCTTATGTTCCCTCCCCTCCCCTACTTATCTCCTTCCACCTATTGGAAGATCTCAATGCCATGGCCAATCGCTAAAGAGAATAGAAGCGGAGGCATTGGACATCCCTGTCTCATTCCCTTACTCAACAAACAATACCCCAAGCTCAGGGCATTAGTACAGACAGTAGCCATGGAGGCCCTATACAGTTACCCAAGATATGAACATTTTCCCCAAAGCAAACTTCGCAAGGATCTCAAAAAGATGTTGGATTGGATTGGATTGTTTATTATCACATGTACCGAAGAACAATGAAAAGTATTTTTCTGCGAGCAGCTCAAACAGATCATTAAGTACCATTACTAAGGAGAAGTTTCTGGGGAAACTGAAAGGTCTGAAGGTGGATAAGTCACCTGGACCGGATGGACTACACCCCAGGGTCCTAAAAGAGATAACTGAGGAGATTGTGGAGACATTGGTGATGATCTTTCAGGAATCACTGAAGGCAGGCAGGGTCCCAGAGGACTGGAAGGTTGCTAATGTAACATCACTGTTTAAGAAGAGAGGGAGGCAGAAGATGGGACATTATTGGCCGGTTAGCCTGACTTCGGTCGTTGGTAAGATTTTAGAGTCTGTTATTAAAGATGAGATCGCGAAGCACTTGAAAGTGCATGGTAAAATAGGAGTGTGTCAGCACTGCTTTGTCAAAGGGAGGTTGTGTCTGACAAATCTGTTAGAGTTTGTTGAGGGGGCAACAATAAGTTAGTCAAAGGAGAACCAGTGGACGTGATTTATTTAGATTTCCAGAAGGCCTTTGACAAGGTGCCGCATAGGAGACTGTTCAATAAGTTAAGAGCCCATGGTATTAAGGGTAAGATCCTGGCATGGATAGAGGATTGGCTGGCTGGCAGAAGGCAGAGAGTGGGGATAAAGGCGTCTTTTTCAGGATGGCAGCCGGTGACTAGTGGTGTGCCTCAGGGGTCTGTGCTGGAACCACAACTTTTTACAATATACATTAATGATCTGGAAGAAGGTACTGAAGGCACTGTTGCTAAGTTTGCAGATAATACAAATATCTGTAGAGGGACAGGTAGTATTGAGGAAGCAAGGGGGCTGTAGAAGAACTTGGACAAGCTAGGAGAGTGGGCAATGAAGTGGCAAATTAAATACAATGTGGAAAAGTGTGAGGTTATGCACTTTGGAAGGAGGAATCCAGGCATAGACTATTTTCTAAATGGGGAAATGCTGAGGAAATCAGAAGTACAAAGGGACTTGGGAGTCCTTGTTCACGATTCTCTTCAGGTTAATGTGCAGGTTCAGTCGGCAGTCAGCATTCATGTCAAGAAGGCTGGAATACAAGACCAGGGATGTACTTCTGAGGCTGCATAAGGCTCTGGTCAGACCCCATTTGGAGTATTGTGAGCAGTTTTGTGAGCCCCGTATCTAAGGAAGGATGTGCTGGCCTTGGAAAGGGCCCAGAGGAGGTTCACAAGAATGATCCCTGGAATGAAGAACTTGTTGAATGAGGAACGTTTGAGACAACTGAGTCTGTACTCGTTGGAGTTTAGAAGAATGAAAGTATTGAAACTCACAGGATACTACGAGGCCTGGATAGAGTGGACGTGGAGAGGATGTTTCCACTTGTAGGAAAAACTAGAACCAGAGGACACCATCTCAGACTAAAGGGATGATCCTTTAAAACAGAGATGAGGAGGAATTTCTTCAGCCAGAGGGTGGCGAATCTGTGGAACTCTTTGCCGCAGAAGGCTGTGGAGGCCAAATCACTGAGTGTCTTTAAGACAGAGATAGATAGGTTCTTGATTAATAAGGGGATCAGGGGTTATGGGGAGAAGGCAGGAGAATGGGGATGAGTAAATATCAGCCATGATTGAATGGCGGAGCAGACTCGATGAGCCAAGTGGCCTAATCCTGCTCCTGTGTCTTATGGTCTTATGAAAATAAAATAAAATATAAAGAAAATACATAATAGGGCAACACAAGGTCCACAATGTAAATACATAGACACCAGCATCGGGCAAAGGATACAGGAATGTCATATTAATCAGGTCAGTCCATGAGATGGTCGTTTAGGAGTCTAGTAACAGCCGGGAAGAAGCTGTGTTTGAGTCAGTTTGTGCGTGTTCTCAGACTTTTGTATCTCCTGCCCAATGGAAGAAGTTGGAAGAGTGAGTAAGCCGGGTGGGAGGGCTCTTTGATTATGCTGTCCGCTTTCCCCGGGCAGCGGGAGGTGTAGATTGAGTCAATGGATGGGACTCAGGTTTGTGTGATGGACTGGGCAGTGTCTACGACACTCTGAAGTTTCTTGCGGTCTTGCGCCGAGCAGTTGCCATACCAGGCTGTGATACAGCCAGATGAAACGAAATTGCTTATTGTCACGAGTAGACTTCAAATGAAGTTACTGTGAAAAGCCCCCAGTCGTCACATTCCGGCGCCTGTCCGGGGAGGCTGGTATGGGATTCGAACCATGCTGCTGGCCTGCTTGGTCTGCTTTAAAAGCCAGCAATTTAGCCCAGCGTGCTAAACCAGCCCCTAAAACCAGTTCCTAAACCTGAACGCAATACTCCAGGTGTGGCCTCACTAACACCTATACAATTGCAACATAACCTCCCTAGTCTTAAACTCCATCCCCCTAGCAATGAAGGACAAAATTCCATTTGCCTTGCTAATCACCTGTTGCACCTGTAAACCAACTTTTTGCGACTCATGCACCAGCACACCCAGGTCTCTCTGCACAGCAGCATGCTTTAATATTTTATCATTTAAATAATAATCCCGTTTGCTGTTATTCCTACCAAAATGGATAACTTCACATTTGTCAACATTGTATTCCATCTGCCAGACCCTAGCCCATTCACTTAACCTATCCAAATCCCTCTGCAGACTTCCAGTATCCTCTACACTTTTCGCTTTACCACTCATCTGGTTTAGCTCACTTGGCTAAATCGCTGGCTTTTAAAGCAGGCCAGCAGCACGGTTCAATTCCCGTACCAGCCTCCCCGGACAGGCGCCGGAATGTGGCGACTAGGGGCTTTTCACAGTAACTTCATTGAAGCAAGTAGTCCATGGTGAGTCTGATGGCGGGATGGAATTTATCGATGTCATCGTGTAGTCATTTCAGTGCTTCTTTGCCGTGGGTCCAAAGGAAAAAAATGTCATTGATGTATCTGGTGTATAGGCGTCATCAGCCATAACTGCAACGGGTACCCCCTGTTGCCCAGTAACCAGCCCCGCAAAGGGGGGGGGCGGCGTCCCTCGAACATGCTGATCAGAGATTGTGCCAGTATGAACGGGTCACACACACTGCCCGGGAATTGGGCGCAGATGTCCAGGATCCGTACCTGATGGTCACAGACCACCTGAATGTTCATGGTGTGGTACCCCGTCCTGTTGGTGAACAGCGGCTGTTATCCACCGGTGGCCGTAGGGCAACGTGCAGCCCATCGATTACCCCCTGGACGCAGGGTGTCGCGTCCACGGCAGCAAACCCCGCTGCCCGGGCATCCTGGTGGGCGCGGTCCACGGGGAACTGGATGTACCGTTCCACCACGCCATACAGGGTGTCACTCACTGCAGAGATGCATCTGTGCGCCGACACCTGGGAGATGCCGGACAGGTCCCCAGTCGGTAACTGGAACGACCCCATCACAGAAAGGTTCAGCGTGACCGTCACCTTGACGGCCACTGGTAGCAGGTGTCCTCCCCCACTCCCACATGGTGCCAGGTGTGTCATCATGTGGCAGATGTGTCGGACAGTCTCCCGGCTAATCCGCAGTCTCCTCCTGCATGCCCGGTCCGGGAGTTCCTGGAATGACATGCGGCGCCAGTACATGCAGGGCCTCATCTCCTTGGCACCAGCACCTCCGCCTCCTCGCCCTGTTCCTCCTCCTCGGCCTGTTAGGCGGGCAGCCCCCAAGCCTGAGCGGCTGGCACCTGCCCCTCTGCGGCCGCCCTCCTTTGCTGCAGCCTCTGCCTCCTCTCTGAGAGCCCTGCTGATGCTGCCACAAGGCTGCATGCAGAGCAGCGGCCCTCGCCACGGCGGCCAACATTGCTGGTTGGTGACCAAAATGATAATCTGTAGGGGGTGAGGGGAGAAAATGTTATGATGGCGCATGGACCCGTGCACAACCAGGTACCATGGGCTAGGGCCTTTTCACAGTAACTTAATTGAAGCCTACTTGTGACAATAAGCAATTATTATTGTTATTATTAAATGGTGGCCCCGGTTGGCACTGTGTGCCCCAGCCATGTTTGCCCCGCCCCGTCGGTGCCCCACTCCTGGCGCCCGTCCCTACTGCCAGGGCCACTATTTGATGGCATTGCCCTCGCTGGGGGCTGCCGTCGGTGTGGGCCTGGGTGGTCCCACGGTGAGTGTCGCTGGTTGAGTGCAGAGATCGGGGCGGTGGGCTGATGGAACCATCAATTCACCAGACACGTGTTTCCGATGTGAATCTAGGCTTTAATCGACTTACTTCAGAGCCAGCCTGTTACCTGTCAATGAACTCGTAGTGAACTCAGGCTGACTCTGGACACGGGTATTTATACAGCTGCACTAGGGGGAGGAGTCGTGGGCGGAGCCAAGGGTGGAGCCCAGTACAAGTTCCTGAGTGCTCCCAGCGCTACTCCCCCTAGTGGTAGGATAGCGCTACTGCGCTTGCAAAGACAGTGTGAATTAACATATATACATCTATATTACATTCACCACAGTGGCCAGCAAGGTGCCCGCCGTAATGGGACTCGGTGCGTGGCCACTGCCCTGTCATGTCAGGGCTGCCCGGCCGCTCAGCCTGTCCCCCCCCCCCCAACAGGAAGCACGGTTGATGTCTGATCCGGGAGCCCGCAGTCCCCCCCATGCCAACTCCCACCTCTTCTTGCAGCCGCCTCCGGCAACATGCCAGCCTCACGATTTTGTATCGGTGGTTAGAAACAAGCGTTGGGAAATCGGCCCATCCGGGCCGTAGAATGGCTGAGAGCCCGGAGAATCAGTCGTCAAGGCAGATAATGAGATGCATACTGTACTTCCGGGCCGCACGGCGGGCGCCGCAATATCTGCGAGTTGGGGGGGTCCGGAGAATTCCAAGTTGGCGCAAAACTGGCGACAAACCTGATTTTGGCGTCAGACGAGATTCTCTGGCCGATCGCGTTTTCGCCGTGATGTCTCGGAGAATCTAGCTCATGGTGCATCCGGGTCCTGGGAATGCACACACGCCCCACCTGCTGGCCAGATGCTAGAACTACAACAGTAAAACATATGACTTGTAATACACATGCCGATGATGATGAACTACTCATATTATAAGCAGATGATAGTCTACCTACGATCACATAAAGGTCCTTGGATTTGTATCTGTCGACTCTGAGCTGAAGCAATTAGTTTCTCATCACTTGTTTCTGTCTGTGGCAATTCACCAGCTAGTAAGCAGCAGTGTGTGAGCCTGTTAGGTTGTATTTAAACCTGTATGACTTTTAACCCTTTCACAGTGGATACAATGTAAAAATGTTCTGAGAATGGTCAAGCTAAACTAAAATCTATCCATCAATGCCGAATTATATTTGATTAGTGTTAGGATAGTTAACAGTCAAAATCTTTGTTATTAGAGCTCAACTGTTCAGGGTCCCAGGTTCGATTCCCGGCTTGGGTCACTGTCTGTGCAGAGTCTCTACGTTCTCCCTGTGTCTGCGTGGGTTTTGATATGAATTTGGCTGGGATTATTGATGTTGAAGGCCTAGCTGTAGTCAATGAATACGACTCTGATGTAGGAGTCCTTGTTGTCGAGATGCTCCAGGGATGAGTGTAGGGCCAGGGAGATGGCGTCTGCTATGGACCGGTTGTGGTGTAACGAAAAAAGGTTTCCTTTACTCCGCAACAGGCTGGTATTGGGTGTCACAGGTAACTGTGGGTGTCCCTCTCTTGCAGGTGTTGAAACCATGACCCAGAAGTGTCGCACAGGGGACAAGTGTCACTGTTTATACCTAATCAGTGAGGTTGCCCTTATGCCACACCAGTTACCTTGACTATCACCTACGCCTGTGTGAGTCTCTCTCCTGTGATGGTGAAATGTCACCCAGAAGTGCCCCACTCGTGCAACTTCACAAGAGAGAGAGAAAGAGGGACCACTGTTTATTCCTGACCAGTAGCCTCTCCTGAGTGAGCGTGTTCGAAGCGCTCAGATTCCCTTTTCTGGTCCTTCACTTACGGGATTATGTCCTGGCAATTATTGTACTTGACCAAAGCGGACAGTGAAAGGAAGGTGAGACCACAATAACGGTAGTTTTAAAATAATTGATTTATTCAAGAGAAATAAAGTCTTCTGCAACTCAGATTAACCCACACACACACACCGATTATGAAATATTATGTGTAAAACAAGAGACTAAACGGCACATCGAAAATTCTTACAGCTTACATAGATTTACTTTAGCGACGCACAGATACACAGATATATTCACTCACCCGCCCCAAAACCTCAACTAGCTATACTAATTGGGAGTTTTCTGTGAGCTGGAGGAATATACTCACCGCTCCAGGGACAGGATAGTTAAAAAAACGTTGACACAGATTTCTTTAGATCTTCTTCCAAGCTGGCCGGTTCTTGTGGCTGTTGTTCCTCCGGTTCCCGTGGTCAGTTTTCAGCAAGGCAAAGCGTGTGTCAGGCAAGAGTAGAGTTTCTCCCAGGAGAGTAGAGTTCTTCCAACAGTTCCTCAGACTTGACTTTTTAAGGGCAAAACTCTGAATGGGTCAAATACTGACCCTCCCACAGGTGAGTTCCAGGACAAAGGAAGCCTTTCTGATTGTTGACAGAATGGAAGTGATCGTTCCCCAATCAAAAGGTGTCAGTGTAATTTGATTTTAATCAATGCCCTTACAAAAAGCTTGCAATGTCTCTGGTTACTGCTGGTCTCTTGACAATGATCGCTGGAGACAACTTTAATCGTTATCTCATCAAGGGGCTGGTTTAGCTCACTGGGCTAAATCGCTGGCTTTTAAAGCAGACCAAGCAGGCCAGCTGCACGGTTCGATTCCCGTACCAGCCTCCCCGGACTGGCGCCGGAATGTGTCAACTAGGGGCTTTTCACAGTAACTTCATTGAAGCTTACTCGTGACAATAAGCGATTTTCATTTCATTTTCAAGGTATTGTGCTTCCATCTGGCCAGGGCAATAAGTGATTTGCATTTCAACTGCCCCATCTTGAATGAGATTGGGCTGTTTCATGACTCATGGCCTGTTTGTCTTGATTCAGTTGTCTGCCTGCAGACATGGTTTGCACAGCAATCTGTCCATGTAAAATGGAATGTCCTGTTCCAACATGTCCAGTTAATTGTGGTCCTTTGATGAGTTTGCTACAACTTGCAGTGGAAATTATACGAATTGCTGTGGATCAAAGCATTCTGGGAGAATGGAGTTGATGCGTCTCATGACCAATCTCTCGAAGCACTTCATAATGATCGAAGTCAAGGCCACCGGACGATAGTCGTTGAGGCACGTTGCCTGATTCTTCTTTGGCAGTTATGTTGTTTAAGCCTTGCCACAACTGACAAGAATCAATGTCGTTGGTCTGTGACTCTAGCTTAGTCTGGCATTGTCTCTTGGCATCCCTGATGGCTTTGTGGATGTCGTACCTGGATTTCTTGTATAGGTCAGGGTCGCCTTTTGCCCTCAGTCTGATCTCAGTAAAATTACAAAGTCGGATTGTAGGTTGCAGTGAGCACCAAGGACGTACCTGCTGTGAAAGGTGCAGCAATTATTCCTACTATGGTTAGCACACCTCCCACAACACTCATAGAAGATCCTGTGACATTTGCAATTGTTGAGCCTCTGTGAAACGTGTCAATGGACTTTGCAATCTCCTGTAGTTCACGGATACGTCCGTCTATCTGACTTTTCCACCCAGGAAACCTTTTGACAAAGTCCTGCACAGACTGGGTTATCTTTTCTAATCCAATTTGATCCCTGGTAGGATTGAAAAAAATAAATATTTCACTCATTTTTACAGTGTCATCACTTGCTTTTGAAGTAACAGAAACAAATCTTTACCACGCTATAAATGCATAAAAACTAAGTGGAAAATTCATGGGGCTGGATTCTCCAATTTTGCGGTTAAGTGCCGACGCCAGCGTGGGAACTGTGGCGTTTTCCCAAAATTGGCACCAAACCCTCTCTGATTCCAGGATCGATGAGGGGCTAGCAGCCGCACTGGGTAGAACTCCCGGCTCCCGCGCCAAAAGCAGCCGCAGAATGGCTGGGTCCGTGGCCGCGCATACACACGGCGGCCGCACGCAAACCCAGCCTACCAGATAGTGCCACCCTGTAACCCCCCCCCTCGCCAACCCCGGACCACCCCCCCACCAGGCCCCCAGCCCCTGCCGAAGCCCCCCCCCCCCCCGGACTTTGGCAGCACTGGACACAGTCCGCAGCCGCCACGCGAGGTCCCCGAATGGTGTCAGCACATGCGAACGGCGGCGTCGGGGACTTGGCCCATCGGGGGCAAATGTAAACATAATTCAGTACAAACCCCCAGCCAACAACCATACCCCGCTTATATACACAATTCCCCAGTCCCTCCACCTCCTCTCGCTGATCCCACCTGAACTAAACTACCCCCCCATCCCCTGATCCTGGCCCCTCCTATCGTATCTGCTAACAATTTTGGTTCCCCCAAAGAAGTCAATAAAGGGATGCCACCTCCGATCGAACCCTAACATTGATCCTCTTAGGGTGAACTTAATTTTCTCAAGCCTGAGAAACCCCGCCGTGTCATAGAACATAGAACGATACAGCGCAGTACAGGCCCTTCGGCCCTCGATGTTGCACCGACATGGAAAAAAAAACTAAAGGCCATCTAACCTACACTATGCCCTTATCATCCATATGCTTATCCAATAAATTTTTAAATGCCCTCAATGTTGGCGAGTTCACTACTGTTGCAGGTAGGGCATTCCACGGCCTCACCACTCTTTGCGTAAAAAACCCACCTCTGACCTCTGTCCTATATCTATTACCCCTCAATTTAAGGCTATGTCCCCTCGTGCTAGCCACCTCCATCCGCGGGAGAAGGCTCTCGCTGTCCACCCTATCTAACCCTCTGATCATTTTGTGTGCCTCTATTAAGTCACCTCTTAACCTTCTTCTCTCTAACGAAAACAACCTCAAGTCCATCAGCCTTTCCTCATAAGATTTTCCCTCCATACCAGGCAACATCCTGGTAAATCTCCTCTGCACCCTTTCCAAAGCTTCCACGTCCTTCCTATAATGAGGCGACCAGAACTGTACGCAATACTCCAAATGTGGCCGTACTAGAGTTTTGTACAACTGCAACATGACCTCATGGCTCCGGAACTCAATCCCTCTACCAATAAAGGCCAACACACCATAGGCCTTCTTCACAACCCTATCAACCTGGGTGGCAACTTTCAGGGATCTATGTACATGGACACCGAGATCCCTCTGCTCATCCACACTACCAAGAATTTTACCATTAGCCAAATATTCCGCATTCCTGTTATTCTTTCCAAAGTGAATCACCTCACACTTCTCCACATTAAACTCCATTTGCCACCTCTCAGCCCAGCTCTGCAGCTTATCTATGTCCCTCTGTAACCTGCAACATCCTTCCGCACTGTCTACAACTCCACCGACTTTAGTGTCGTCTGCAAATTTACTCACCCATCCTTCTGCGCCCTCCTCTCGGTCATTTATAAAAATGACAAACAGCAACGGCCCCAGAACAGAACCTTGTGGTACGCCACTCGTAACTGAACTCCAATCTGAACATTTCCCATCAACTACCACTCTCTGTCTTCTTTCAACTAGCCAATTTCTGATCCACATCTCTAAATCACCCTCAATCCCCAGCATCCGTATTTTCTGCAATAGCCGACCGTGGGGAACCTTATCAAACGCTTTACTGAAATCCATATACACCACATCAACTGCTCTACCCTCGTCTACCTGTTCAGTCACCTTCTCAAAGAACTCGATAAGGTTTGTGAGGCATGACCTACCCTTCACAAAACCATGCTGACTATCCCTAATCATATTATTCCTATCTAGATGATTATAAATCGTATCTTTTATAATCCTCTCCAAGACCTTACCCACCACAGACGTTAGGCTCACCGGCCTATAGTTACCGGGGTTATCTCTACTCCCCTTCTTGAACAAAGGGACCACATTTGCTATCCTCCAGTCCTCTGGCACTATTCCTGTAGCCAATGATGACCTAAAAATCAAAGCCAAAGGCTCAGCAATCTCTTCCCTGGCTTCCCAGAGAATCCTAGGATAAATCCCATCCGGCCCCAGGGACTTATCTATTTTCACCTTGTCCAGAATTGCCAACACTTCTTCCCTACACACCTCAATGCCATCTATTCTAATAGCCTGGGTCTCAGCATTCTCCTCCACAATATTATCTTTTTCTTGAGTGAATACTGACGAAAAGTATTCATTTAGTATCTCGCTTATCTCCTCAGCCTCCACACACAACTTCCCACCACTGTCCTTGACTGGCCCTACTCTTACCCTAGTCATTCTTTTATTCCTGACATACCGAAAGAAAGCTTTTGGGTTTTCCTTGATCCTACCTGCCAAAGACTTCTCATGTCCCCTCCTTGCTCGTCTCAGCTCTCTCTTTAGATCCTTCCTCGCTTCCTTGTAACTATCAAGCGCCCCAACTGAAACTTCATGCCTCATCTTCACATAGGCCTCCTTCTTCCTCTTAACAAGAGATTCCACTTCTTTGGTAAACCACGGTTCCCTCGCTCGACCCCTTCCTCCCTGCCTGACTGGTACGTACTTATCAAGAACATGCAATAGCTGTTCCTTGAACAAGCTCCACATATCCAGTGTGCCCAACCCTTGCAGCCTACTTCTCCAACCAACACATCCTAAGTCATGTCTAATGGCATCATAATTGCCCTTCCCCCAGCTATAACTCTTGCCCTGCGGGGTATACTTATCCCTTTCCATCACTAACGTAAAGGTCACCGAATTGTGGTCACTGTTTCCAAAGTGCTCACCTACCTCCAGATCTAACACCTGGCCTGGTTCATTACCCAAAACCAAATCCAATGTGGCCTCGCCTCTTGTTGGCCTGTCAACATATTGTGTCAGGAAACCCTCCTGCACACATTGTACAAAGAACGACCCATCTAATGTACTCGAACTATATCTTTTCCAGTCAATATTTGGAAAGTTAAAGTCTCCCATAACAACTACCCTGTTACTTTCGCTCTTTTCCAGAATCATCTTCGCCATCCTTTCCTCTACATCCCTAGAACTATTAGGTGGCCTATAGAAAACTCCCAACAGGGTGACCTCTCCTTTCCTGTTTCTAGCCTCAGCCCATACTACCTCAGAAGAAGAGTCCCCATCTAGCATCCTTTCCGCCACCGTAATACTGTCCTTGACTAGCAGCGCCACACCTCCCCCTCTTTTGCCCCCTTCTCTGAGCTTACAAAAACACCTAAACCCCGGAACCTGCAACAACCATTCCTGTCCCTGCTCTATCCATGTCTCTGAAATGGCCACAACGTCGAAGTCCCAGGTACCAACCCATGCTGCCAGTTCCCCTACCTTATTTCGTATACTCCTGGCATTGAAGTAGACACACTTCAAACCACCTACCTGAACACTGGCACCCTCCTGCGAAGTCAAATCTGTGCTCCTGACCTCCATACTCTCAATCTCCCGTACACCAAAACTACAATCCAGGTTCCCATGCCCCTGCTGAATTAGTTTAAACCCCCCCAAAGAGCACTAACAAATCTCCCCCCCAGGAAATTCCCAAGTATCATTTACCCATACCCCCGATTTTGGGGGCTCCGAGTCTCTCCAGGATAATAGGATCCGTCTCTGGGCTACCAAGGAGGCAAAGGCCAAAACATTAGCCTCTCTCGTCCCCTGGACTCCCAGGTCATCTAACACTCCAAAGATTACCACCTCTGAACTTGGTTTTTAGCACCGTGGATATGACATCGGCAAATCCCTGCCAGAATCCCCTAAGCTTCGGATATGTCCGAAGCTTAGAGGATTCTGGCAGGGATTTGCCGATGTCAGTGCTCCTAAACTTGTGCCCCTACATGATGCCGACTCCACCTGCTCCCACACTGACCCCTCCGCCACTACCCACTTCCCAATCATGGCTATATTTGCCACCCAGTAATAGTTCCTGAAGTTCGGTAGGTCCAGATCCCCACCCCTCAGCTCTGCTCCAACAGCACTTTCCTCACTCACATTAACCCGCTTAGAAATGGCTTTTGAGATAAAAATAGAGAGACATAGAACATAGAACAGTACAGCACAGAACAGGCCCTTCGGCCCTCGATGTTGTGCTGAGCAATAATCACCCTACTCAAACCCACGTATCCACCCTATACCCGCAACCCAACAACCCCCCCCCCCTTAACCTTACTTTTTAGGACACTACGGGCAATTTAGCATGGCCAATCCACCTAACCCGCACATCTTTGGACTGTGGGAGGAAACCGGAGCACCCGGTTGTGAGCACACCTTGTGAGCTAAACCAGCCCCAACCGTCATCTTTACGGTCTGTGCCCTCCCCGCTAATGACAACCGGAGCATGTCCCACCTTCGGAACTCCTCCTTCATTTGCACAACTGACTGGGCCAGATTTAATTAGGTAACTGCTCCCATTCCCGTGCCACCTGAATTCCCAAGTATCGGAAACTCCTCCTACCACTTTTAAACAGCAGCTCCCCCAGCCTCCTCTCCTGCCCCCTCGTCTAGATCACAAAAACCTCACTCTTACCCCTGTTCAATATATACCCCGAGAGTCGGCCCAATTCCCCTAAGATCGGCATAATCTCTCCCATCCCCCTAACGGGTCAGAAATATACAGGAATAGGTTGTCCGCATACAACGAGACCCTGTATTCCAACCACCCCCCGGACTAGCCCCTTCCAGTCCTTTGATGCTCTCGGCGCCATCGCCAATGGCTCCATAGCCAAAGCAAACAACAGTGGGGAGAGTGGACATCCCTGCCTCGTCCCCCGGCTCAGTCTAAAATAGTCAGAGCTCACTCTGTTCGTCCGCACAACTGCCACCTGTGCCTGATACAGCAACCGGACCCAATCTACAAAACCCTCCCACACCCAAACTGCACCAGGAGCTCCCACAAATACTTCCACTCCACCCAATCGAAGGCCTTCCCCGCGTTCATAGCAACCACCACCTCCACCCCTCTCCCCTCGGAGGGCATCATGATGACATTCAAGAGCTTTCTAACGTTGGCTGTTAACTGCCTACCTTTGAGAAATCCTGTCTGGTCCTCCCCTATCACCCCCGGAACACAATCCTCTATTCTCGAGGCCAAAATCTTGGCCAGCAATTTGGCGCCTACATTTTGTAGGGAGATTGGTCTGTGTTACCCTCATTGTTCTGGATCCTTTTCCCGCTTCAGGATCAATGAAATCTAGGCCTGTGACATTGTCGGGGGAGAAAAGCCCCCAGTTCCCTAGCCTCATTAAATGCCCTCACCAGCAGCGGACCCAGCACCCAGTAAACTTCTTATAAAATGTCACTGGTTATCTGTCCGGTCCCGGGGCCTTGGCCGATTGGCTCCAATCCCTTTACTACTTCCACAATCCCAATCGAGGTCCCCAGCCCCTCCACCAACCCTTCCTCCACCTTTGGAAACTAAACCTTCCAAGAATTGCCTCATCTACATCACCCCAACTGGGGGCTCCAACTCATACAGCCAACTGTGAAATTCCTTGAACATCCTGTTCACCCCCACTGGGTCCAAGACTGTGTTTCCCCCTCTATCCTTCACTTCTCCCATCTCCCTGGCCGCCTCCCGCTTCCTGAACTGGTGCACTAACATCATACTGGCCTTCTCCCCATACTCATACACGGCCCCTCTCGCCTTCCTCAACTGCCCGACCGCCTTTCCTGTGGATATCAGACCAAACTCCACCTGCAGCTTCTGCCGCTCCTTCAACAGTCCCGCCTCCGGGGCTTCCTAGTGGCTTCTATCCATAACCAACGTATCGATTTCTGCCCGCTCCACCTTCTCCCTATGAGCCCGTATCAAAATCAGCTCCCCCCCTAACTACTGCCTTCAGTGCCTCCCATACCATTGCTGCCGAAACCTCCCTGGTGTCATTTATCTCCAAATAATTCTGGATGGCCTCCCTCACCCACCCGCACAGCAGCTCATCCTCTAACAGTCCTACATCCAATCTCCAATGCGGGTGCTGGCCCCCCTCCTTGCTCACCCGTAAATTAACCCAGTGTGGGGTGTGACCTGACACAACAATCGCCGAATACTCGGCATCCACCACCCCCGCCAGCAAAGCCCTGTCCAAAACGAAACAAATCGATCCGGGGGTATGCTTTGTATACATGGGAGAAAAAAGAAAACTCCTTCGATCTTGGCCGTCTAAACCTCCACGAATCTGCCCCTCCTATCTGCTCCATAAACCTTTTAGATCCTTCGCCGCGGCTGGCAACCTCCCTGTCCTTGAACGATCCAACTTCGGATCAATAACCGTATTAAAGTCCCCCTCCCCCATGATCAGACTAGGTAAGTCCAGGTCCGGGTTCTTCCCCAATACCCGCCTCATAAAATCCACGTCATCCCAGTTTTGTGCGTAAATATTCACTAATACCACCGGCATCCCCTCCAACTTTCCACTCACCATAACATCCCCCCCCCCCGAGTCTGCCACTATGCTTCCTACCTGAAATGACGCCCGCTTATTGATCAAAATTGCTATTCCCCCTAGTTTTAGAGTCGAGCCCCGAAATACCTGCCAACCCACCCCTTGCTCAGCCTAGTCTAATCCACTACCCTCAGGTGTGTCTCCTGTAACATTGCCATGTCCGCCTTTAAGCTCTTCAACCGCGCGAAGACGAGAGCCCTCTTGACCGGCCTCTTCCACCTTCTGGATCGCCTGGCCTTGGGCTTCCAGTCTCTACTCCTCATGATCAATCCCCGTCTTAATCGGATCCAGGTATTCCATTCTTTGCTGAGCAAATTTCTCCTGAAGAAAGTCCACCAGCTGCTCCGTTGACCACTGGGCCGGCAGTTTCGGTTCCTGACCCTCCGCCATATTTGGCCAACAATTTCTCCTTTTCAGACCACTCTGGTCCACGAATCCATACACTGGTGGGAAATCCTTCTCCTCTACTTCACCAGTCTCCTGTTTTGACAATCAAATCTACCATAAATTGGGGGAAAAGATTCAAAAGGTCCACCACAAGCGGGAGCTACCACTCACTCCATGGCCGCCACCGGAAGTCCTGCTGGTCTGATTATTACATAACCAAGGAGCTGTGGACACCAGCCATGGTCTCAGAGACAGCTTGCAAGTTTGAGGGGGCGAGAGAGCAATTAACTGCCTGGGCACAAGTCAAGGTCACTGGTGGGAAGGGGAAGCAATGAGAAGGGGCAAACTCTGGTAGGCAATGGTTGTAGAGGAAAACTCCTGCCGCTATATTAGACTCTTTTACAAATTAAATATTCAGTGGTGTCTCCAGGAGTCCTTTTAAGGGCCTCTGGATGAGTTGAATCAAATAAATCATAGAACGTAAAGGCCACTTGGCCCACCATGTCTGTGTCAGCTGAAAAACAAACCCTCCATCTGTATCCCACTTTCCAGCATTGATCCATGGTCTTTCAAGGTTGTGAAACTTGAAGTGCCTATCCAGACACCTTTTCAATCAGTTGAGGGGAGTCTGCCTCTGCCACCCTTCAAGGCAGTGCTCTCTGGAGGGGCACTCCGGTATGGCGCAGGGAGGGTCACCCACATCGTGGTGGCCTGCTGCATCCTCCACAACATCGCGCAGCAGAGGATGAACGCCAGTCCTCGTCCGACGAGGAGGATGCGGGGGAAGGCGAAAATGGGCAGGACATGGAGCCCAGGCAGGCCGCACATCGTGTGCGCCAGATCCAACATGCATGGGATACCCTGATCACCTCCGGGTTCACCGACTGTGTGGAGGGGCAGGGGGCGGGGGACTGACATTGCATCCCACCCCCACACCACCACCGACCTGGAACTCCCTCCTGATACATACCTGCTGCACTATGGGGTGTGGGCCTTGGGGTGACAGTATCAGCGGCACTGTTCACGGGATGGAGAATGATGACAACCTGCTCTGTGATGAGCTCCAGTGCTCCGCATCATATGACAACGTCTGACTCCTGCCCACGATAGCACTTTCCACCGGCCACCTGGGTGAACTCTGCATGCGAGCTGGCCATCCCATCACATGGTGCCCTTGGATCCCTGGGGTGGGGGCAGTGGGACGCCGGAGCGGTGAGCGCTGGCTGAAGTGCCATCCCTGAGCCAGGACCACCCCCAATGTCCACTATTCCCCCCACCCCATCTACACCCCTCTGCAGCCAGCCCACCCCTCGCATCCATCGGACACAGCACCATGGCAGGTTGTAGCATTGTGAACAGGTGTTTAATGTGAAAACATCCAAGTATGTGCCCTAGCACCAATCACTGAATTGTGCCCTTCACTCCTGCCAACTTAACTGGCATCCACTGGCCTTACGGGCCCTAACGCTACGTCTTGGTGGATCGCCAGATGGTACTTCAGGAGTGGAGGTGGCCTGCTGTGATTCCCGCCCGGTGACCAGGGTGGTCCGCTTTGGCGGCCATCTTCTGGGGCGACCGGGCCTGGCGTGGTACCGCCCTGTTCTGCCTGCTGCCCAACAGTTGCGCCAGGGAGGATTGGGGGTGGGTGGGGGGAGTTCCGGCACCTCCTGTGGGAGTCACCGGCATGGGCCCCATCACCTCTTCCTCCCTCGGGGTGCCGAATGGTCCTCGGGCTACTCCGTGGGACAGGGGTGCAAGCGGAGCAATGCCCTGAGGATCCCTCGCCACCTGGCGCTGCCAGTCCTGCATGCAACACTCATCACAGCCAGGGTCTGTATGCTTGCAGCCAGGGAGCATAGGGAGTGGTCCACCTCCGTCTGGGACTGTGCCACATAACCCAGTGATTGCACCGTGTCCCTCTGTGTTTGTGCCATGTCGGCCATCGCCTGGGTAATACTGCCGACATTCCCAGCTGTGACTGGGCCACGCTGAGGAGCTCCGTCTCAATCTCCAGGTGAGCATTTGTGTGGTGCGCATCACATAGTGTCCCAGGAGCCTCTTCTTTTTTTAAACAAATATTTTATTCAGGCATTTATAACAAAACACACAAGTACAGATGTAACCATAGTTCAGCGCACAACACACCCCTCCACCTCCCATAATTCCTGCCTGAGCTAGACCAAAATAGTCTTAACTCCCCCCTACCCCCCTCCCCTATTGAATCTCCTGACAGTTTAATTTTCTTTGCAGATGTCGATAAACGGTTGCCACCTCCGAACAAACCCTAACATTGATCCTGTCAGGAGCCTCTTCATCGAGGTGAGTGTCTCTGGCTTGGTGGAAGGTGTTGGAGACAGCTGTGACGGGAAGTCAGTGTCATCACTGGACTTGAGCTCCGGGGTGTCCTGGGTCTCGGGCTGTAGGCTCGTGTCCATGTCGGTATCATACTCTGCTCTGCCCATTACCTGGCTCTAGGCGGAGAACACCAGATGGACCCACCCCATCACCAGCAGGACATGCTACGCACCAGACAAGATGCATGCTTGAACTATGGGCCTGGGGTGGGATGGTGTGAGGGTGGTGCGGGGGTGAGAGTGGTGTTGAGGGGGTGTTTGACACACACATCACGGGGAACCACAACTCAGCTGGGTCTCAATTTCTGGCCCAACGCCAATCTCCACCCTGGCGACTACCCTTTTGCTCGGGCCTATCGACCATGTCCAGTCTTTTCCCGCTCCCAGGATTTATGGGCAGCCTTCTCCTGGGTGGGGGAACAGAAGACGTACAGTGTCCGACTGTCCGACTCATATAGCCCAGGGGGTGGGTAGCTGGTGGCTTCAGTGGCCAGGGCACCCCGGCCATGGTGGCTGGTTTGGTGTCGACATGTGATGCAGGGTTGGAGTTCAGCCACCCTCCGGGTTGGGGATGGGGGGTGGGGGGGGAGAGTCGGGTTATGGGTGTGTGGTGGGCGGGGTTAGTGCCAGGGGCACTGCGCTGGCTACCCACCCTGGCCCCCCCTGAGGAGGTCAGGTAGTTTCTTCTGACAATGCTGGCCGGTCGCAATGGTATTGTTTGCAGTGCTGACCGCCTCTGCTGCGCCCAGTCACGGCGAATGGCAGTGGCTGGCAGCCTCTTTCCCGGGTCGGGGTCCAGGGTCGCCTCCCTCTTCTCCACGCCATTCAGCAGCCTCTCAAGCCCAGCGTTCTTGAACATTGAGGTCGCTCTACTTGTTGCCATCTTGTTGTCTGGAATGGTGTGTGTGGGGAGTGCAGTGTTTGTATGCGGCTGCAGCTTGTCAGCCTCCTTAGTGTCAATCCCGAATCCGGCTTTGCCAGCTGCGGCATTAGTGTTCCGTGCCAGTTCACCCCAATCCCATACCCACCTCCTGGCCACCTCCCGCTTCTCCCCCAGCCCTGGACGAAGCCCCCCCCCCCCCCCCCCCCCCCCCCCCGGCCAGCAGCACAACTGTCAGCAAACTATGGCAATGTTGGACACTTTGCGTACCTCCTCTCTTTCCCTCAGCAGCCACGGCGCCTGTCACGAATTTTGAAAGCACAAGTGAACGGCGCTGTCGGGAATTCCCTCCGGTGGAGGGGAGAACACTGGGTCAGGCCTGCAAATGATACACCAATGGCGTTTACTGTACTTGCCGATTGGAAAACATCGACAGCGCTGATGGGGCACTGGACAATTGCGATTTGGTGTGAAACTGGCGCCGGCCACGATTTCTGAGTCAAAACCGATTTCCGCCCCATCACGTTTCTTGAGCTGCATTCAGTGACAAGCTGCTATCTTTGTGGTTGCCTGCCTTAAATTGGCTTAAGGACAGAAATCAGTGAATCGTGGTGAATGGGTGTTTTTCAGATTGGCATGAGGATGACATGGGGAGAGATTGATGGGGTGTAAAGGCTACAAAAGAGAATATGCTGGAAAATCTCAGCAGCTCTGGCAGCATCTATAGGGAGGGGAAAGAGCTAACGTTGCGAGTCCAGATGACTCTTTGTCAAAGCTAACAGTACGAAGTCTCGCAAGACTTTGTACTGTGCTCACCCCAGTCCAACGCCAGCATCTCCACATCAAAGCTAACAGGCAGAGTGATGTGTTGGGTACTCTGGATCTGTGAAGACTGCGTATAACCTAGCAGTAACATAGACAGGCTACCAACACTTGTAGAAGTATAACTCTATTTTATTTAACTATGAGCTGTTAAACATACTTGCACTGTGGGTCGACACTATGTTAGATTGACTGGAGACCTATGCCTAACCTGACCAGCCTATACTGCTAGCACATAGTAGATGTTTGTGCTACTGACTGTGGGCTCTGTCTGTCTCAGAGGCTGCATCCCGAATGAGCGGGAAAACTAGTGCCCTCTGGCTTTATAGTGACAGTGCCCTAACTGGTGATTGGCTGCTGTGTTGTGTGTGTTGATTGGTCTTGCAGTGTGTCAGTCAGTGTGCGTCTCTGCACCATCATATACTTATGTGTATATTATGACACAGAGAAAGTGGGAAATATTTATATTGTGGAGTGAGAATGAAAGATGAGTCATAGCCACAGAAACCCAGGGAAACTGGGTGCGAATGGCCATAGAAACCAAGGGGAAAGAGTGTTAATGGCAGTCCCCAGAGAGAATAAAAAATGTGACAGGTCAAACAGCAGAGAAACTAACATCAGAGGATGAACTGCAGATGTGGGGGGAGGGGAAGGGCGTAGGAAAGAGGAAAAAGGTGAAGGAAAGGTGGATAAGATTGGGGGAGGGAAATTAAATATATATTCAGAAAGAAAGAAATGGTAAAAGACAGTTAAAATGAAATGGGATGAAAACAAATGGGTCGAGGTGGGGTAGAGCTAATCATCTGAAGTTGTTGAATTTGATATTCAGGCTGGAAGGCTGTAGCGTGCCTAACCGGAAGTTGAGACGTTCCTCCAGTTTACGTTAAGCTTCACTGGGTGTAAGGACTAGTTGGCTTAAAATATAAGCCATCAACTGGAACAAAGTTCCAGAGAACTGAGGTGGACCTTTTAATCAGCGTACCTCGGAATATGACCATTCCAGTGACTGGACTTCTTCTGGGGATGGCAGACAGGGCACTATCCCTTCCCCGCCTCTCTGGGGATGGCAGACAGGGCACTATCCCTTCCCCGCCTCTCTGGGGATGGCAGACAGGGCACTATCCCTTCCCCGCCTCTCTGGGGATGGCAGACAGGGCACTATCCCTTCCCCGCCTCTCTGGGGATGGCAGACAGGGCACTATCCCTTCCCCGCCTCTCTGGGGATGGCAGACAGGGCACTATCCCTTCCCCGCCTCTCTGGGGATGGCAGACAGGGCACTATCCCTTCCCCACCTCTCTGGGAATGGCAGACAGGGCACTATCCCTTCCCCGCCTCTCTGGGGATGGCAGACAGGGCACTATCCCTTCCCCGCCTCTCTGGGGATGGCAGACAGGGCACTATCCCTTCCCCGCCTCTCTGGGGATGGCAGACAGGGCACTATCCCTTCCCCGCCTCTCTGGGGATGGCAGACAGGGCACTATCCCTTCCCCGCCTCTCTGGGGATGGCAGACAGGGCACTATCCCTTCCCCGCCTCTCTGGGGATGGCAGACAGGGCACTATCCCTTCCCCGCCTCTCTGGGGATGGCAGACAGGGCACTATCCCTTCCCCGCCTCTCTGGGGATGGCAGACAGGGCACTATCCCTTCCCCGCCTCTCTGGGGATGGCAGACAGGGCACTATCCCTTCCCCGCCTCTCTGGGGATGGCAGACAGGGCACTATCCCTTCCCCGCCTCTCTGGGGATGGCAGACAGGGCACTATCCCTTCCCCGCCTCTCTGGGGATGGCAGACAGGGCACTATCCCTTCCCCACCTCTCTGGGGATGGCAGACAGGGCACTATCCCTTCCCCGCCTCTCTGGGGATGGCAGACAGGGCACTATCCCTTTCCCGCCTCTCTGGGGATGGCAGACAGGGCACTATCCCTTCCCCGCCTCTCTGGGGATGGCAGACAGGGCACTATCCCTTCCCCGCCTCTCTGGGGATGGCAGACAGGGCACTATCCCTTCCCCGCCTCTCTGGGGATGGCAGACAGGGCACTATCCCTTCCCCGCCTCTCTGGGGATGGCAGACAGGGCACTATCCCTTCCCCGCCTCTCTGGGGATGGCAGACAGGGCACTATCCCTTCCCCGCCTCTCTGGGGATGGCAGACAGGGCACTATCCCTTCCCTGCCTCTCTGGGGATGGCAGACAGGGCACTATCCCTTCTCCGCCTCTCTGGAGTGAAAATTAGGTCTGACAAGACACTTTCTACTGAGAGAGGTCTGCCGGGAAATGTCTGGACTCGAGATTCCTGATTCAGCTCTCCTGCCATCCACCTTATTATGGACCTTTCAGTTTGTTCTCCCTGCCTCCTCCATCCATTCAGAATACATTCCATTTTGCTCTTTCTTCAGTTCTGATCAAACGTTGGGAGGGTGGAGAGGGGTGGTTTCTGGCCCCCTCCCCCGCACCATTAACCGGAGGGACGGGACCTTCCGGAACTGTCAATATCGACAGGACTTTGCCCCACACCCACTGCCGCCAGGTGGAGCGGGAAGATCTTGCTGCAAAGTTTCAGCTGTTAACTCTGCTTCTCTTCACAGATACTCCCGACTTGCTGGGCATTTCCAGCATTTTCTGTTTTTATTTTTAATAGCCTATACCGTTGAGTTTTAAAAGAGATATCTGCGATAATAATGACTACTCTGTTTTGGACTTTCCAAAATTCCCTGGATTCTAAAATGATCCCAACTAATTGGGTGCTAGCAATGTGACACTGGTATTTAAGAAATCAGGGAGAGAGAAAACAGAAAACCACAGGTCAATTAGCCTCATATCAATGGTCAAGAAAATGTTGGAATCTATTATTATGGACGTCTTAACAATAGACTTAGAAAGTCATCATATTGCGAGGCAAAGTCAACGTGGTTTGTTCAACAAATTTATTAGAGATTTTGAGGAGGTAGCTAGTTGGGAAGATAATGGAGAGACAGTAGGTATCATCTCTCAGAGAGAGGTTAGTGTCATTCCAAATACCAGCAGTTTTGAGAATCGCATTTAGATGTAAAAGTTCCCCAAGATAAAAGAAAGTAAGATTTATGCCAACTAATCTGCATCAAGCTATCAGCATGGAGGATGAATCTATACAGCAGCATAGTTACCCCCAAGCAGACGTTAATAACTCTGATATCGCAGAAGGCTAACGGCACTACAAAATTGTAATAATTCTGGAGATTCTGTTAACAACAAGCATAGTTTACTTTATAAAATAATCTGGCTACATGTTCAGGTAAAAGGCCATGTGTTAGGTAGAATGTGGACCTTGTTGTCCTGTGCGTAGTTGTTGTTGGATCAGGCGTGGACACTTCAGACAAATACTTTGTCTCTTAATAATAAGTGGGATGATGCACTACCATCTCATAAGCATGGACTTCCTGCCCACCATATTGGAGGCTCTGTTCGAGCCACAAGACGGGCACTTTCTGACCACATTTCTCGACCAGAGATTATCTTGAGATCCTGCCTGGCCATCCTGTGAGCAGTGTGTGGGGGCTGGGGAAGTGAGGCAATGGCAGATGCCAGGGTGGCTAGGAGAATGTTCAACCAGAAGAATGGGTAAAACATCAAAAGAGAAATTAATTATCAAACTGCATTATACTCATCTGAGCGTACCTTAAATCTTCGGCATCGGGTACTTTCTCTGTTAATGAAACAACATAGAATATTCATTTGATCTGAATGAGTTGGGTGTGTTTTGGGGGTATTTGATCTGAATGAGTTGGGTGTGTTTTGGGGGTTATTTGATCTGAATGAGTTGGGTGTGTTTTGGGGGTTATTTGATCTGAATGAGTTGGGTGTGTTTTGGGGTATTTGATCTGAATGAGTTGGGTGTGTTTTGGGGGTTATTTGATCTGAATGAGTTGGGTGTGTTTTGGGGGTTATTTGATCTGAATGAGTTGGGTGTGTTTTGGGGGTTATTTGATCTGAATGAGTTGGGTGCGTTTGGGGGGTATTTGATCTGAATGAGTTGGGTGTGTTTTGGGGGGTATTTGATCTGAATGAGTTGGGTGTGTTTTGGGGTATTTGATCTGAATGAGTTGGGTGTGTTTTGGGGGGTATTTGATCTGAATGAGTTGGGTGTGTTTTGTGTATTTGATCTGAATGAGTTGGGTGTGTTTTGGGGGGTATTTGATCTGAATGAGTTGGGTGTGTTTTGGGGGGTATTTGATCTGAATGAGTTGGGTGTGTTTTGTGTATTTGATCTGAATGAGTTGGGTGTGTTTTGGGGGGTATTTGATCTGAATGAGTTGGGTGTGTTTTGGGGTATTTGATCTGAATGTGTTGGATGTGTTTTGGGGGGTATTTGATCTGAATGAGTTGGGTGTGTTTTGGGGGGTATTTGATCTGAATGAGTTGGGTGTGTTTTGGGGTATTTGATCTGAATGAGTTGGGTGTGTTTTGGGGGTATTTGATCTGAATGAGTTGGGTGTGTTTTGGGGGTTATTTGATCTGAATGAGTTGGGTGTGTTTTGGGGTATTTGATCGGAATGAGTTGGGTGTGTTTTGGGGGGTATTTGATCTGAATGAGTTGGGTGTGTTTTGTGTATTTGATCTGAATGAGTTGGGTGTGTTTTGTGTATTTGATCTGAATGAGTTGGGTGTGTTTTGGGTGGTATTTGATCTGAATGAGTTGGGTGTGTTTTGGGGGGTATTTGATCGGAATGAGTTGGGTGTGTTTTGGGGGGTATTTGATCGGAATGAGTTGGGTGTGTTTTGGGGGGTATTTGATCGGAATGAGTTGGGTGTGTTTTGGGGGGTATTTGATCGGAATGAGTTGGGTGTGTTTTGGGGGGTATTTGATCTGAATGAGTTGGGTGTGTTTTGGGGGTATTTGATCTGAATGAGTTGGGTGTGTTTTGGGGGGTATTTGATCTGAATGAGTTGGGTGTGTTTTGAGGGTGAGGAAATGAACAGAAAGGTATGATGGGTAGTTATGCCAAGTTAGGAGTAAATCTTACTCCAGTAGAATAATTTAGGTTAGCGGACTTTTAAACATCTCTAGCTTAGGCTGGAGAAAATGGCTAAGTCTAATTGCCTGTAACTGGGATTTCCCAAAGCATGAAGAGGGGATGGGCAGCCACTAGGACCATTTCTTTGTTGTAGGGGTTACTGGGAAAAAGGGCTTCAGGCCATTTTAAGGAATGTGGGGAAAGCCTATGGGAGCTTTGCATTCGTTACCATTACCTTATTTGGTCGTGTGTATGTGAAACTTGATGCTACATCAATGTATATGAAATGAGATGCTTTGTCCCTTTGTCCTCACTCGTTCTGGAAATTTCAAGAGACATGTAGTCTCCTGCCTTTTTATCAGAGTGAGTGGGGCTTGCAAGCTGTTTGAAATAAATGATAATCAATACCTACAATCTGACTCAGGGTTTGACTGAGAACCAGACTGAGGGCAGAAAGAACTCAATATCTTCAAGGGGTATTTGATCTGATTGAGTTGGGTGTGTTTTGAGGGGTATTAGAACATAGAACATTGGTATTTGATCTGAATGAGTTCATAGAAGCATACAATTTACAGTGGAGGAGGCCATTCGGCCCATTGAGTCTGTACCGGCTCTTGGAAAGAGCATCCTACTCAGGCCCACACCTCCAGGCCATCCCCGTAACCCACCGTAACATTTTTGAACGTTAAGGGCAATTTAGCATGGCCAATGCTCCCAACCCACGCACCTTTGGATCGTGGGAGGAAACCGGAGCACCCGGAGGAAACCCACGCAGACACGGGGAGAACATGCAGACTCCGCACAGACAGTGACCCAAGCCGGGAATGGAACCTGGGATCCTGGAGTTGTGAAGCGACCGTGATAACCGCTATGCTACTGTGCTGCCCCCACTATGCTACCGTTAGGTGTGTTTTGGGGGTATTTGATCGGAATGAGTTGGGTGTGCTTTGGGGGTATTTAATCTGAATTGAATACATGGTCTGTTGTTGCGGACTTTGACCACTTCTGTACTTTTGCTGGCTTACTGACATGGTGACTGAGCTCTATTAAACAAAGAATGCTTTTATATTTGGTTAACTCAGCTCATTGGAGAAGATATACTGACACTGACTCTTCATTTACAGACAAAACTTGACACTGACTCCTCTGTTATTGACTATCCTGACAGTATAATCAAATGCCACAAAAATATTGATAAGTCACTTTGTAACAAAGTTGATATAGTTTGCGAGCACAATCAACATGTTTGCATTTCTCTACGAAAAAGTAAATATCCTTTACCTGTGTTTGGAGATTTAGACATTTTGTGCATCCAGCTCTTGGATAATATTCAACTGATTGATCGGAAATGCTGAAAGTTAACAAATATTAAAAATATATAGTTATTCGTGTTGGAAAAAGCATAGCCTAGTTTAAAGCCCATTTGCTTCACATTGGAATCCAAGGATTTGACCCATTTTTTATTTTTACCTTAATTTTTAAATTTAAAAAAAAATTGCATTAAATTGAAGACTGTTTGCCTGTCAGGATTAAGACATCAGAGGAAGTGTTGGTATGAAAAACTTGCAGTTGAAGCAAATATGACCTAGTTCAATTTTCTCTTAGTAAATATCAGCGAATAGCAATGTGCATGAGTAGAAAAGGAGGGATTGTTTCCAGTTAAAGGGAAGTGAAAAGGGTTTACAGTCTGCAAAGGTAATGAGGCAATGTAATGTCATTATTTTTTAATATAAATTTAGAGTACCCAATTCATTTTTTCCAATTAAGGGGCAATTTAGCACGGCCAATCTACCTACCCTTCACATCTTTGGGTTGTGGGGGCGAAACCCACGCAAACACGGGGAGAATGTGCAAACTCCACACGGACAGTGACCCAGAGCCGGGATCGAACCTGGGACCTTGGCGCCATGAGGCAGCAGGGCTAACCCACTGTGCCACCGTGCTGCCCTCTAATGTCATTGAATTTTATTTGACCCAAAAGAGGACCCAATTTTTTTTTGTATTTGTTTATGGGATGTGGGCATCGCTGGCATGTATTACCCATCCCTGAGGGAAGAGTGAACCACATTGCTGCTACATGTAGGCCAGACCAGGTAAGGACGGCAGATTTCCTTCCCCAAAGGACATTAGTGACGATTCGGGGCTTTTCACAGTAACTTTGAAACTTCATTGAAGCCAACTTGTGACAATAAGCGATTATTATTATTAGTGCAACAGATGGGTTTTTACAACAGTCGAGAATGGCGTCATGGTCATCATTAGACTTTTAATTCCAGATTGTGGCAATGCTGCTGTTGGGACTGGGGTGGGCACAGTACAACACCAGGTTAAAGTCCAACAGGTTCATTTGGAATCACGAGCTTTCGGAGAGTAGCTCCTTCACCAGGTGAGTGAAACACTCACCCGGATTCCAAATGAACCTGTTGGACTTGAACCTGGTGTTGTTAGACTTCTTACCAATTCCAGATTGTTATTGAATTCACATTTCACCATCTGCCATGGTGGGATTTAAACCTGGGTCTCCAGAGTATTACCCTGGGTCTCTGGATTACTAGTCCAATGACAATACTACTACACTACTCCCCCTTGAATCAAAAAGGTGACAAATAAAATACTTGAGGAGATGTGAGCTGTGTTGGGAGTGGCCATGTGAGATTTCCTGGGGTGTTGTTGGGGGGGGGGGGGGGGGGGGGGGGAGGGAGAGAAAAGTTGAAGTATATAGTTTACAGAAATCATTTTTAAATCAGCTACCCGGCCTGAATTCCCTTCTCGTGGTCAAAATACAAGAAAAACAAGAAGTGTGATCAGTCGGCCAAGTTTTACTTTGGGATTTGGTTGGTGGCAATTGTCATCGGCCAGACCATAAACCCTACCCTGTAGTCTGTGATCGGGATGAGAGAAGCACACACGGAAATTGGTCTATGACAGTTTGGGGCTTTCTTCACAGTCGTGCCGGGAATGCGATGGAAAGCCCGGGTTAAGGGGTGGGCATGTGGGACGGAGCTGAAGCCGCGGCGACACGTTGGCGCGCATAGGCCGCGCAGGCGCAACCGCCTGCCCTCGCGACCAGGCCACTCACACCCAACCGCTTCCCCTCGAGGCCAGGCGAAGCCGCGCAGGCGCAACCACTTCCCCTCGCGGCCAGGCCAGGCCGCGCAGGCGCAGCCTCCTCCCCTCGAGGCCAGGCCAGGCCAGGCCGCGCAGCCGTGGTTGCCTCTCCCCGCCCCGGTGAGGGCGGATCGTGTGTGTGTGGTGGGATCCGGGATGAAGCTGCGCAGGCGCGGTTGACGCCTGCCTGAGTGTGGGCGGAGCTGCGCATGCGATTTGGCGCCGAGGCGCGGCTTCGGGAGAGCGCCGTTCCCTCTTCCCGAGAACAGGTAAACATTTACCTTCAATGGAGTACAGCTCCTCCTGCCGTTATAAAGGGAGGCTCTCAGAGCTGAAGTTAAAGTCTGACAAGTTTACTATTCTGTCATGAGTTATGCTGATTGCAACCTTGGTTCAAACATGGACAGAGCTGAATGACAGAGGGAAGGTCAGCATTAGACTGAATGCGGCATCAAGGAGCCCCAGCTAAACTGGAGTCAATGGGAATCAGGGGGAAAACTCTCCGCTGATTGGAGTCATACCCGCCACACCCGATCGAGGTGAAACTGCTCATTGGCTCCGAGGCAGATTTATATGGTCCTATCCCAAATTCTGTTCGAACTGCTGAATACAATTGTAAGAGGTCTTCCAACACCAGGTTAAAGTCCAACAGGTTTGTTTCAAACACGAGCTTTCGGAGCACTGCTCCTTCCTCAGGTGAATCAACCTTTCACCTGAGGAAGGAGCAGTGCTCCGAAACCTCGTGTTTGAAACAAACCTGTTGGACTTTAACCTGGTGTTGGAAGACTTCTTACTGCGCTCACCCCAGTCCAACACCGGCATCTCCACATCATGAATACAATTGAGCATTGGAACTCTTTAGAAAGATCTGCAAATGGAAATCAGACTGTTTTGTGACTCTGCACATATTTGTTTTCAATCCCTCCACTGACCACAAAAACTGTCATACCCATCTCTCCTATTTTAATTTGATGCCTGCCCACTTGTGCTGTTTTGATGTGTCTCTGAGGGCAGATGTATTCATAAGAACTAGGAGCAGGAGTAGGCCATCTGGCCCCTCGAGCCTGCTCCACCATTCAGTGAGATCATAGCTGATCTTTTGTGGACTCGGCTCCACTTTCTGGCCCGAACACCATAACCCTTGATCCCTTTATTCTTCAAAAGCCTATCCTCATTTTAAAAACATTTAATGAAGGAGCCTGAACTGCTTCACTGAGTAAGGAATTCCATAGATTCACAACCTTTTGGGTGAAGAAGTTCCTCCTAAACTCAGTCCTAAATCTACTTCCCCTTATTTTGAGGCTATGCCCCCGAGTTCTGCTTTCACCCGCCAGTGGAAACAACCTGCCTGCATCTATCCTATCTATTCCCTTCATACTTTTATATGTTTCTATAAGATTTTGCCCCCCCCCCGCATCCGTCTAAATTCCAACGAGTACAATTCCAGTCGACACAATCCCTCCTCGTAATCATCATAGATATCATTGAATTTGCAGTGCAGAAGGAGGCCATTCGGCCCATCAAGTCTGCACCAGCTTTTGGAAAGAGCACCCTACCCAAGGTCAACACCTCCACCGTATCCCCATAACCCAGTAACCCCACCCAACACTAAGGGCAATTTTGGACACTAAGGTCAATTTATCGTGGCCAATCCACCTAACCTGCACATCTTTGGACTGTGGTGTTGTATTTTATATTTTCCCCGCGTCTTGACTGTGATAGAGAAATACAAGCATGATTCATTAGGTAAGCAAAACTGAACTTTATTTCCGAATTAGAACTGACTGCTAGCAGTAAATGGCTGATACTTGGAGTCGGAAAGCAGTCAGTACAAACTGCTGAGTCCGTCCCAAGTCTGCGATATTACAGAAAAGAAGGCGATTCTTATACATTATAGGATCAAGATAACATGAATACAACTTGGTCAGGAATTTGATCGAAAGTAAAACATAAGTAATAATCGTTACAATGGCGTCACCTTGCTGACCTTTAGGGGACTGGAGTCTCATATCATCTTGTCTTTGTTTTAAGAACTGGACAAACTTGTTTACATATAGGAAGAGACAGTTGTTCAGCTTGTTATGTATTGAGACTACATTTAGGCTCATGATGAAAACACCCTATCTTAGAATTTTAGAGTCACTCGGTTCTTCGGTCAAGTCGACCTCGGCTGTGTATATCTGTGTATTTTGAATCTGTGCCTTAGGTTATGTGAAAATCCATTTAAATTCAATTGTACTAAGAAGACTTGACTACTTTTCCCATCATGCCATTATTTGCTTCACACAATACCACAGTGGGAGGAAACTGGAGCACCCGGAGGAAACCCACGCACACACGGGGAGGATGTGCAGACTCCACACAGACAGTGACCCAAGCTGGAATCTAACCTGGGACCCTGGAGCTGTGAAGCAATTGTGCTATCCACAATGCTACCGTCCTGCTCAAACCCCTTCAGCTCTGGGATTAACCTAGTGAATCTCCTCTGCACACCATTCAGCGCCAGTACGTCCTTTCTCAGGTAAGGAGACCAAAACTGAACACAATACTCCAGGTGTGGCCTCACTAACACCGTTTACAATTGCAGCATAACCTCCCTAGTCTTAAACTCCATCCCTCTAGCAATGAAGGACAAAATTACATTCGCTTTCTTAATCACCTATTGCACCTGTAAACCAACTTTTTGCGACTCATGCACGAGCACAGCCAGGTCTCTTCCACACAACTCAGCCAGCTAACATAAACTCTCAGCGGTTTCAACACTTGGAAAATAGAAGACACCATGTCGCTGAGAAAGCGGAGACAGGATTGTTCCTGTGCTGTACTTTTCTTTGTTCTTGTTAGTTTAGACGGGCAGCATGGTCGGCGCAGGCTTGGAGGGCCGAAGAGCCTGTTCCTGTGCTGTACTTTTCTTTGTTCTTTGATGACTGAATAAGGATATGCCTTTACTTTCTCTTACCCTTCATTTTAGCTTTGAGCAGCATTTCCAAGTTCAGTGATAAAAAAGTAATGGCAAAACTTTTCAGATCAATCGGTTTCCATCACAGCCATCAAGTGATGCCTGATTTGCTGACTATTTTCAGTATTGCCTGTTTTAAATTCAGGTCCTTTGCATTCTGGGGTCCGTTGGGGTCAATTATCCTGTCCTTGCTCAATGTTGACATAAGTTCAACTCACCAGGGGCTACTAGATAGTGATTAAGAGCAGGAAAACTAGATGATTTTCTTTCTCTGGGGAAAGGAAGCTTTAATGTCCCAATTATGGGCCTAGACTCAGGGAAAACTGGGGAAACGAACGGGACATGGATTTCAAAGGCCGGCCGGCGTGGGTCCAGAAGGTTGGCCTGTTGGCAAAAGTGGGTCTTGGGGGGGGGAGTTTGAAAAACACTGACATACGAAGAGTTGGGCACGTTCTGGGTTTATTTAGTTGCTGAAGGAGTTTCAAAATTTGATTTGCGAAATTGGAAGCGCCCATACAAAACCTAACAGAGCGGTGGGGGAGAGCTTCACTGGACCACATGGAATGGGGTGAGGAACTATCTTGTTCTGAAACGGGCACTCATACAAGCTCCAGCATTGGGATTACCATGCTTGGGCTAGGTATTTCATTAGCGAAACTCACCAACAAGGCTATTCGCCTTTTCAAAGAACAGGCAAATTCTAGCTAGGTTACAAACCAGCTTTGATAATAAACCTACCCAGGCCAGACCAGAGTTTTAAAGTAAACTTTTAAAAAGTTTTTGAAGCTTTAAAAGGATGCCACGGGGCCTCTTGCAAGATTTGCGGCCCTCCTGACACATCGTGAGATCTAACAAGATCTCCCGAAACGTTGTGACCTGGATCTTGCCCTCACTGGGCTGAATCCAGATTTACATGTTTAAGTGATGAGTTGGCCTCACTGAACTATGTCTGTGCTGGAGTCTCCCAAGGCCCAGCATCAAACACCGGTGATGAAGCCATGGCACCGTTTAGCACTGGTCCACACAAATATGGACCCGACGTAATGGCACTGGATGGAATCACCATGGTCATTGGAGGTCCCTGTGTGGTCGGGCTCTGGGAAGGGCATCACCCTGGCACCTTGTCATTGCCACCCAGACACCCTGGCGGGGTGCCAGGCTGGCAGTCCCAATGTGCTGGGTGGCAGGTTACCCATGCCGGGGATAGGGCCACGGTGTGCCCTGCC
This sequence comes from Scyliorhinus canicula, assembly GCF_902713615.1. Taxonomy (NCBI): domain Eukaryota; kingdom Metazoa; phylum Chordata; class Chondrichthyes; order Carcharhiniformes; family Scyliorhinidae; genus Scyliorhinus; species Scyliorhinus canicula. The sequence goes on along the minus strand of NC_052148.1, from coordinate 8,597,244 downwards.
CTTGTGGGGTGGGCTCAAGGGCTCCCTAACTAGTCATTTAAGACGTTGGGGCCTTGCCGAGGTTAGTAAAAAAACAGTTCCATTTGATGGTGGGGTAGCTGCAGGCGCCGAGAAAAACACCGTCAAATGCGCCCAAACCCCTTGTTTTTTTTTCACGTTAAATTGTACCCACGAGCCGTACGGTGGCACAGTCGTTAGCAATGCTGCCCCTCAGCACAGGGACCCGGGTTCAATTCTCGTCTGTGTGGAGTTTGCACTTTCTCCCGTGTCTGCGTGGGTTTCCTCCGGGTGCTCCAGTTTCCTCCCACATTCCAAAGATGTGCAGGTTAGGGTGGTTGGCCGTGCCCATTAGTGTCGAAAATATTAGATCGGGTTACAGGGTTATCGAGATAGTGTGGGGCCTGATCCCCAGGTACTCTTTCAGAGTGTCAGTGCAGACTCGATGGGCCAAATGGCCTCATCTGCACTGTAGGTATTTTGTGCACGGTGCCACAGTGGTTAGCACTATTGCTTCACAGCAGCACGGTCCCAGGTTCAATGCTGGCTTGAGTCACTATCTGTGGGGAGTTTGCACGTTCTCCCTGTGTCTGTGTGGGTTTCCTCCGGATGCTCGGGTTTCCTCCCACAAGCCCCGAAAGAAATGCTGTTAGGTGAACAGGCACTGGAGTGTGGCAACTAGGGCTTTTCACAGTAATTTCATTGCAGTGATAATGTAAGCCTACTTGTGACAATAAAGATCATTATTATTATTAATTATTATTAGTTTGTGAGGAAGATGTTGGCGGCCATACCAGACCTGGATGCTCACCAGTTGATATTGGGGGAGATTGGAATATGGTGTTGGACCCGAAGGTGGACCCCTTGCTGGTCCCTTCAGGGAGGGGTAAAGGTGTTGGCCGGGCACATGAAGGAGCTGTGAGGGGTGGACACGTGGAAGTTTTTGCATCAGCAGGATAGTGAGAATTTGTTCTTATCACTGGTGCATAAGGTGTACTTGTGCTGGGGAAGGCACTGCTAGCTGGGATGAAGAAGGCAGAGTATTCATCGGACCATGGGTGGATGTGGTCTTGGAGAAGGGTCCGGCCCAGAGGCCGGCGTGGAGACTAGATGTGTGTTTGTTGGCAGACCTGAATCTCTGCATTAAGATGGCGAAGGTGATTGAGGAGTATGTGGAGTTTAACCGAAATGGGGAGGTCTCCTCGTCAGGTTTGGGAGGCATTGAAGGCGGTAGTGAAGGGTGAGGTCATTTAATTCAAGGCGAATGTGGATAGGAAGGTGTGGGAGGAGTGGTAGCTGCTGATGGAGGAGATATTGAAGGTGGAGGATCCGGAGCCAGGACTTTTGGTGAGGAGGAAGGGGTTGCAGGCAGAGTTTGATCTCCTGTCCATGGGGTGAGCTGCTTGGCAGTTGAGGAGAGCATGGGAGGGGGAGGTCAGTTATGAATGAGTACGGTGAGAAAGGCAGTCAATTGCTGGCGGGCCAGCAGTGAGGAAGATCGTGCGAATCAGGGATGGAATGGGGCCTCCCGGCTTCTATTGGCCAGGTTGCGGTGCACTGAATTTTGCAGCTTGGCCATAAAACCACGTCCAGAGAGCAAGTGTCAAAAGCACAAAGACTGCAAATGCAAGGGCGCGATTCTACAGCCGCATTGTGCTCTCGCTTGAGTGCAGCGTGACTGGAGAATGCCAGGAAAAACCTGCAGTGAGCCTCCCGGGTTTCCGAGTCTCCCGGGTTTCTTCAAAGTCCTGCGAGATGCCAGAGTCGGAAGTCCGGCCTGAATGACACTCATGGAAACCATCCTCCCTCGATTCCTCAGCCTTCCCAGGGAGGCTGCAGCCGGGCAGTGATCAGTTCTGGTCCACACAAACGTGGACCAGATGGATCAGCACCCGGGGGTCTCTGGGACCACTGGAGACCCCAGGGTGGCCAGGATAAGTGCAGGGTGGCTCCCTGGTCCTCCCCCTGGAATGTGGGCCCCTTGGCACTGCCCAGCTGCCGTCCTGACACTGCCAAGGTGCCCGGATGGCATGCCAAGCTGACAGGAGCACTGCCTGGGTGCTAGTGCAAGGGTGCCCGAGTGCCAAGGTGGCATGACCAAGGACCAGGGGGAAAGGGGGGAAATGAGGTTGGGCCCATGAAATGAGGATGGGCGGGGGGAGTGCAGGGCAGGTAAGTAGGGGCCTCTGGGAGGATGATGAGTGGGAGTCCTAGAGGGGAGGGGCTGCTGTAAGGGGGCTTGGGGGAGGGGGGGTGGTGACCCCCCCAGAGACCCCAAGAGACCCCATAGCAGTTTGTCCTCACTTGGGGGATGTGGGGTAGTGTCCATGTGTTTTGGGGCTGACTTTGCTCATGGGGGGGGGAATCCACACCCCCACTTATAGATTGGGCATCCTTTCAAAATGGGGACGCGATCTGAGTTCAGCTTCCCAGTGCTCAGAAAAGTTCTCAGTGTGGGCTAAACCGGTGAGAAACTGTCCAGGGCCCAAAAACTGACTGAGCGACTTTGAACAGCGATGGGGAAGTCACTGAAAAAACATCTAACCTTTTGGGGAGAATTGTGCCCCAATACAGAAAAGGGAAACAAACACAGGGGGCGCGATTCTCCCATATGGGGAGAAATCGTAAGGCTGGCGTCAAATCCGGGCGGGTTTGACGCCAGCCCCCCCCCCCCCCCCCCCCTTCCCGACCGGGAACCGATTCTGGTCCCCGGTCGGGGCTAGCATGCCGACGCCGTAAACTCCGGCATCGCGGGCTTAACGAATTTCGTTAAGCCCGCTTGCCAGAGTTAGCACCGGCTGACGCGTCATATGACGTCAGCCGCGCATGCGCGGATTGGAAGACTCCAACCCGCGCATGCGCAGATGACATCATCGCGCATTTGCGCGAAACCCGCGCATGCGCGGGCCGGGATGCCCCTCAGCCGCCCCGCGAAGTGATACAGCGGGGCGGCGGAGGGACAAAGAGTGCGCGGGCATCGGGCCCGCTGCCCGCGATCGGTGCCCACCGATCGCGGGCCCATGGCACCCTTGGCACGGCCGTGGTACTGCCGTGCCAATCGGTGCCATGGTTTTAAAAATCGAGAGTTTACGGCCGTTTTTACGAACGGCCAGACCAGGTGTGTTTGCCGTTCGTGAAAACAGCCGTAAAGGGCTGGGAACTCGGCCCATCGATCAGCTGAGAATCGCTGCTGGCCGTAAAAAAACGGCGGCAGCGATTCGTATCGGGAGTCGGGCGTGGGGGGGGGGGGGAGAATAGCAGGAGGGCGTCGGAACAGAGTAGCCGTAAAATTTTACGAGCCACGCTATTCTCCGCACCGTCGTGAGTGCGGAGAATCGCGCCCAGGGAGATTAAAAAGAGGGAGGAATGAAGGGAGAGACAGAGGGAGATCTAAAAAATACAAAGTGACCTCAGGAAGTGGAGAGTAGGCAAGTCAGTGTAAATAAGAAAAAACACAATGATCTGATTGACCAGTTATCTTTTTCAGTGGACTGAGTTGTCCACAAATTCGAAATGATCCTTTTCTATGATGCTGTTTAACTTACTATAAAAAATAAGTTTCATTTTCACCCTCTACTCAATTCATTCTGATAAATCATGTAATTCAAGCTGAACCAGTGGTTGAGAAATGTATTAGTTAAATTCAGTGGGTGTGTTTTACAGATAACTCAGTTGAATTGGGTGGGTGTTTCACAGGTATATTGGGAAAAATTTAACCTAAAACTTTCTCAGTGTGGTAGTGAGCAGGAGCTGCCGTGACCTTCCTGGCTCTCCGCCCGGCCAGCCGTCACTGTTATGAAACATTAATTGGTCCACTTAACGTTACCCCACGGGCTTCTCGCCACAAATCATGGTCCCACCGGCTGATTCATTCGGCAACTTCACTCCGCTCACCAGCCCCCCCGCTGGCAAGGGAGAGCAGCACTTAAACCGATCCTGCCAACCCCACTGAGCTCACACCCAACCCCACTCACCTCACACCCAACCCCACTCACCTCACACCCAACCCCACTCAGCTCACACCCAACCCCACTCAGCTCACACCCAACCCCACTCAGCTCACACCCAACTCCACTCCGCTCACACCCAACCCCACTCCACTAACACCCAGCCCCACTCCGCTCACACCCAACCCCACTCACCTCACACCCAACCCCACTCACCTCACACCCAACCCCACTCCGCTCACACGCAACCCCACTCAGCTCACACCCAACCCCACTCAGCTCACACCCAACCCCACTCAGCTCACACCCAACCCCACTCTGCTCACACCCAACCCCACTCTGCTCACACCCAACCCCACTCAGCCCACACCCAACCCCACTCGGCTCACACCCAACCCCACTCACCTCACACCCAACCCCACTCACCTCACACCCAACCCCACTCACCTCACACCCAACCCCACTCAGCTCACACCCAACCCCACTCACCTCACACCCAACCCCACTCAGCTCACACCCAACCCCACTCACCTCACACCCAACCCCACTCACCTCACACCCAACCCCACTCACCTCACACCCAACCCCACTCACCTCACACCCAACCCCACTCCGCTCACACCCAACCCCACTCCACTAACACCCAGCCCCACTCCGCTCACACCCAACCCCACTCAGCTCACACCCAACCCCACTCAGCTCACACCCAACCCCACTCAGCTCACACCCAACCCCACTGCGCTCACACCCAACCCCACTGCGCTCACACCCAACCCCACTCAGCTCACACCCAACCCCACTCAGCTCACACCCAACCCCACTCAGCTCACACCCAACCCCATTCCGCTCACACCCAACCCCACTTCGCTCACACCCAACCCCACTGCGCTCACCCCAACCCCACTCAGCTCACACCCAACTCCACTCAGCTCACACCCAACCCCACTCCGCTCACACCCAACCCCACTGCGCTCACACCCAACCCCACTCAGCTCACACCCAACTCCACTCAGCTCACACCCAACCCCACTCCGCTCACACCCAACCCCACTGCGCTCACACCCAACCCCACTCAGCTCACACCCAACCCCACTCAGCTCACACCCAACTCCACTCCGCTCACACCCAACCCCACTCCGCTCACACCCAACCCCACTCCGCTCACAACCAATTCCACAGCTCACACCCAACCCCACTCCGCTCACAACTAACCCCACTCCGCTCACGCCCAAGCCCACGCTGCCCACCCCCCATACTTCCCACCCCCCATACTGCCCACCCCCCATACTGCCCAACCCCCATACTGCCCGCCCCCCATACTGCCCGCCCCCCATACTGCCCAACCCCCATACTGCCCACCCCCCATACTGCCCGCCCCCCATACTGCCCGCCCCCCAAACTGCCCGCCCCCCAAACTGCCCGCCCCCCAAACTGCCCGCCCCCCCACGCAGCCCCACCCCCCCCACGCGGCCCACCCCCCCCCCACGCGGCCCACCCACCCCCCCCCACGCGGCCCAACCACCCACCCACCCACCCCCACGCGGCCCACCCACCCACCCCCCCCACGCGGCCCACCCACCCACCCCCCCCACGCGGCCCACCCACCCACCCCCCCACGCGGCCCACCCACCCACCGACCCCCCCCCCCCGCGGCCCACCCACACCCCCCCACGCGGCCCACCCACCCACACCCCCTCACGTGGCCCACCCACCCAACCCCCCCACGTGGCCCACCCACCCACCCCACCCCCCATGCGGCCCACCCACCCACCCCCCCCACGCGGCCCACCCCCCCACACGGCCCACCCACCCACCCCCACCCAACGGTGCCTGTTCGGGGAGGCTGGTACGGGAATCTTGGTGATAGATCTGTGCTTGGCCATCCCCACAACCTCCAGGGTCCGTGCCTTGTACAGGGTGAGGAAACTGAGGTCAACACCCGCTGTCTGTCTGGGCCCTCTTCTGTTATGGGCTCCCTTCTCCTGTGGGACATAGAGGGGGCATTGTGAGCGTAACTCTTCATGGCGGGTGACAGGCGTGGACAACACTGCTGGACATGCTGGTGGATGCCAGGGTGTGCTGGGGAACAGGCGTGGTGTTGTGCTGGGATGAGGGGGCGGGGGGGGGGCGGTTCCAGGTAATTGGCGGGTGCGTCTGGGGATGGCAGACAGGACCGGTGCCAGGGGGCCGTGCCAACGCACCCATACAACCAGGTGGAGGGTGTTGGGCTTCTTGCAGCACTGGGTGGAGGTCCTCCTGGTCACACTCCCCGAGCTGACGGCCCCTGCCACTGCCTTGCAGGCGGCACTGGCTGCCCTGTGGCTGACCCTCCAAGCCCCTCAGGGAACAGGATATCCCACGTGGACTCCACCGTGTCCATCATTCTGGCCAGGTCAGCATCCCGAATCATGGAGCTGGTATGTGCTGTAGCATGGCTGCGTGCTGCCTGGGGTTTGCTCAGCGGGATCAGTTGATGTGCTTCTCCGCCTCGTTAGTGGGGCTGGTTTAGCACAGTGGGCTAAGACAGCTGGCTTGTAATGCAGAACAAGACCAGCAGCGCTGGTTCAATTCCTGTTCAAGCCTCCCCGAACAGGCACCGGAATGTGGCGACTAAGGCCTTTTCACAGTAACTTCACTGAAGCCTACTTGTGACAATAAGTGATTATTATAGTGGGGAGCTGCCGGGCCCAGTGCCAGCGAATCAGCCAGCGGGACGTCATTTGCAGCGTGAAGCCCGTGGGGCATCATTACCGCCCTAATTAACGTTAGATACCGTTGTCTGCCTCGCCGGGTTAGCTGTCGGAAAATACCCGGAGGTTCCCCCTCGTTACCACACTTAGACACTTTTCTCATTAAATCACACACTGAATGTTTGTGGAGGGAGTTCCAGAATCCAGGGGGCTGCTTTGTCCTGGATGGGGTCGAGCTTCTTGAGTGTTGGAGCTTCACTTATCCAGGCAAGTGGAGAATATTCTGTTCCACTCCTGCCTTGTGCCTTGCAGATAGTGAACAGGCTTTGGGGGGGTCAGAGGTGAGTTATTCGCTGCATAATTCCTACCCTTTGACCCGCTTTTCTTGCCATATCATTTTTGTATAACTTAATTTTTAAAAATAATTTGTGTGACATGGGTGTCGCTGGCTAGGTCAGTATTTACTGCCCATGCAGAGTTATTTTCAACAGTAGATTATTACCAAGCGTGTGCTTTCTTGGAAATGTAAAATCAGATTGAAACTGAAAGTGATCTGTTTTTGCAATATAAAACCACAGACCCAGGACTGAAACATTTCATTTAGACATCCACCCTGTTCACTGAAGACCACAACCGGTCACCAGGTAATTGTGTGTTTTGTTAATTGCACTGAATTGCTGACTCTCCACTCATTGCTGAGTGTTTTAGTTCTCCCTCGTCTCATCTCTCTCTGTGTTTTTCTCTCTCTCTCTGAGTGCGCTGTACAGTGCCTGATGTTTTTTATTCTAATTTACTTCCGTCTGTCTCAGTGTTTGTTGCTGGCTCGGCCTCTCTCTCTCATCTTGCATTGGGTGTATCACTCAGTGTCACATTCCTTTGTGTGGTGCCTCTGATCTGCAATTTGTGCATCAACATAATTCTCCAGCAGACCAATCCAGACTTTCTAAATCTGGCAAGTGGGTCAAAGTTGAGTAGCGCAAATAAGAGAACATAAGAACTAGGAGCAGGAGTAGGCCATTTGGCCCCTCGACCCTGCTCCACCATTCAATGAGATCATGGCTGATCTTCTTGTGGACTCAGCTCCACTTTCCCACCCGCTCACCATAACCTTTTATTCCTTTACTGTTCAAAAATCTATCTATATTTGCCTTAAAAACATTCAACGAGGTCGCCTCAACTGCTTCACTAGGAGGGGATTCCACAGATTCATGAAATTTTAGCTGAAAACGTTCCTGCTCAACTCAGTCCTAAATCTGCTCCCCCTTATTTTAAGGCTATGCCTCCTAGTTCTAGTTTCACCCGCCTGTGGAAGCAACCTGCCTGCTTCTATCCTACCTATTCCCTTCATAATTTTATATGTTTTTATGAGATTCCCCTCATTCTTCTAAATTCCAATGAGTATAGCCCCAGCCTACTTAGTCTCTGCTCATAAACTAATCCTCTCAACTCCAGAATCAATCTGGTGAATCTCCTCTGCACCCCCTCCAGAGCCAGAACATCCTTTCTCAGGTAAGGGGAGGTCGTGCCTGACAAACCTGTTAGAGTTCTTTGAAGAGATAACAAATAGGTTAGACCAAGGAGAGCCAATGTATGTTATCTATCTTGACTTCCAAAAGGCCTTTGACAAGGTGCCTCACGGGAGACTGCTGAGTAAAATAAGGGCCCATGGTATTCGAGGCAAGGTACTAACATGGATTGACGATTGGCTGTCAGACAGAAGGCAGAGAGTTGGGATAAAAGGTTCTTTTTTGGAATGGCAACTGGTGACAAGTGGTGTCCCGCAGGGTTCAGTGTTGGGGCCACAGCTGTTCTCTTTATATATTAACGATCTAGATGACGGGACTGGGGGCATTCTGGCCAAGTTTGCCAATGATACAAAGATAGGTGGAGGGGCAGGTAGTATTGAGGAGGTGGGGAGGCTGCAGAAAGATTTAGACAGTTTAGGAGAATGGTCCAAGAAGTGGCTGATGAAATTCAACGTGGGCAAGTGCGAGGTCTTGCACTTTGGAAAAAAGAATAGAGGCATGGACTATTTTCTAAACGGTGACAAAATTCATAATGCTAAAGTGCAAAGGGACTTGGGAGTCCTAGTCCAGGATTCTCTAAAGGTAAACTTGCAGGTTGAGTCCGTAATTAAGAAAGCAAATGTAATGTTGTCATTTATCTCAAGAGGCTTGGAATATAAAAGCAGGGATGTACTTCTGAGGCTTTATAAAGCACTAGTTAGGCCCCATTTAGAATACTGTGAGCAATTTTGGGCCCCACACCTCAGGAAGGACATACTGGCACTGGAGCGGGTCCAGCGGAGATTCACACGGATGATCCCAGGAATGGTAGGCCTAACATACGATGAACGTCTGAGGATCGTGGGATTATATTCATTGGAGTGTAGGAGGTTGAGGGGAGATCTAATAGAAACTTACAAGATAATGAATGGCTTGGATAGGATGGACGTAGGGAAGTTGTTTCCATTAGCAGGGGAGACTAGGATGCGGGGGCACAGCCTTAGAATAAAAGGGAGTCACTTTAGAACAGAGATGAGGAGAAATTTCTTCAGCCAGAGAGTGGTAGGTCTGTGGAATTCATTGCCACAGAGGGCGGTGGAGGCCGGGACGTTGAGTGTCTTTAAGACAGAAATTGATAAATTCTTGATTTCTCAAGGAATTAAGGGCTATGGGGAGAGAGCGGGTAAATGGAGTTGAAATCAACCATGATTGAATGGTGGAGTGGACTCGATGGGCCGAATGGCCTTACTTCCGCTCCTATGTCTTATGGTCTTATGGTAAGGAGATCAAAACTGTACACAGTACTCCAGGTGTGGCCTCACTAACACCCTATACAGCTGCAACATAACCTCCCTGCTTTTAAACTCCATCCCTCCAGCAATGAAGAACAAAATTCCATTTGCCTTCTTAATTACCTGCTGCACCTGCAAACCAACTATTTGTGATTCATGCACAAGGCCACCCAGGTCCCTCTGCACAGCAGCATGCTGCAATTTTTCACCATTTACATAATCATCCATTTGTTGTTATTCCTGCCAAAATGGATGACCTCACATTTACCAACATTGAACTCTATCTGCCAGATCTTGCCCACTCACTTAAACTATCTATATCCCTCTGCAGACTTTCGGTGCTCTCTGCACACTTGGCTCTATCACGTTTCTTAGTGTCATCTGGGAACTTTGACACATTAACTTGGTCCCCAACTCCAGATCATCTATGTAAATTGTGGACCCAACACTAATCCCTGAGGGACACCACAAACCACAGATCACCAACCAGAAAAACATCCATTTATCCCTACTCTTTGTTTTCTGCCAGTTAACCAATCCTCCATCCATGCTAATACATTACTTGTAATGCCATGCACCCTTATCATATGCAGCAGCCTTTTGTGCGGCACTTTTTCGAATACCTTCTGGGAATCCAGATACATCACATCCACCGGTTCCCCTTTGTCCACCCCGCTCATAATGTCCTCAAAGAAGTCCAATAAATTAGTCAAACATGATCTGCCTTTCACGAACCCATGCTGCATCTGTCCAATGTTACAATTTCTATCCAGATGTCTCGCTATTTCTTCCTCAATGATAGATTCAAGCATTTTCCCCAGCACAGAAGTTAAGCTCACCTGCCTTTTATCTACCTCCTTTTTTAAACAGTGACATCACATTTGCAGTTTTCCAATCTGCCGGAACCGCCCCAGAGGCCAACAAAGTTTGGTAAATTACCCCAAGCAATTTAGCTATTTCCCCCACTCTTTTAGTACCCTGGGATGCATTCAATGAGGGCCAGGAGACTTATGTATCTTTAGCCACATTAACTTGCCCAACACTCTTAGCTGCTTAGCTGCTGTTGGATAAGTCAAAAGTTCTACTCCTTCTCACAAACACCTTTATTTTCCATTAACACAACTCTACAAAAACTCTATCATCACATCACATTCCGCAAAGGCATTACTGGATACTTAACATAAATGAGACATTTAATTGAAATGCCTCTTAATCCATTCCTCAACAGTCTCCCCTTCCTTGGAGAAAAAAAAATAATTTGGTGAAAACAAAATTACAAGAGACTCAAAAACACACACAATTTACCCCCCTTTTTTTAGTTTTGGAAGGAAAAAAAGCAAAGTCACAGAAACAGTGACAAACTGGCCTTCATTAACAATATTCAAATGTTTCTGTGAACTAGCCCCTCTTTTTGTTAAACAGTCGGACAATTGATAGCTAACCCATACTCTCCCCACACTGCCCATCCCCCCATACTCCCCCCGCCATACTGCCCATCCCCCATACTCTCCCCCACACTGCCCATCCCCCCAGACTCTCCCCCATACTGCCCATCCCCCCCATACTACCCATCCCCCCATACTGCCCATCCCCCCCATACTGCCCATCCCTCCATACTCTCCCCCATACTGCCCATCCCCCCATACTGCCCATCCCCCCCATACTGCCCATCCCCCCATACTGCCCATCCCCCCCATACTGCCCATCCCCCATACTGCCCATCCCCCCCATACTGCCCATCCCCCCATACTCTCCCCCATACTGCCCATCCCCCCCATACTGCCCATCCCCCCATACTGCCCATCCCCCCATACTGCCCATCCCCCCATACTGCCCATCCCCCCATACTGCCCATCCCCCGATACTGCCCATCCCCCCATACTGCCCATCCCCCCATACTGCCCATCCCCCCATACTGCCCATCCCCCCCATACTGCCCATCCCCCATACTGCCCATCCCCCCATACTGCCCATCCCCCCACACTGCCCATCCCCCCCATACTGCCCATCCCCCCATACTGCCCATCCCCCAATACTGCCCATCCCCCCCAAACTGCCCATCCCCCCACACTGCCCATCCCCCCATACTCTCCCCCATACTGCCCATCCCCCCATACTGCCCATCTGCCCATACTGCCCATCCCCCCCATACTGCCCATCCCCCCATACTGCCCATCCCCCCATACTGCCCATCCCCCCATACTGCCCATCCCCCCATACTGCCCATCCCCCCATACTCTCCCCCACACTGCCCATCCCCCCAGACTGCCCATCCCCCCCATACTGCCCATCCCCCCCATACTGCCCATCCCCCCATACTGCCCATCCCCCCATACTCTCCCCCATACTGCCCATCCCCCCATACTGCCCATCCCCCCCATACTGCCCATCCCCCCATACTGCCCCCCATACTGCCCATCCCCCCATACTGCCCCCCATACTGCCCATCCCCCCATACTGCCCCCCATACTGCCCATCCCCCACACTGCCCATCCCCAATCTGCCCATCCCCCCATACTGCCCATCCCACCCATACTGCCCATCCCCCCCATACTGCCCATCCCCCCATACTGCCCATCCCCCCCACACTGCCCATCCCCCCATACTGCCCACCCCCCCCCCATACTGCCCATCCCCCCATACTGCCCATCCCCCCCATACTGCCCATCCCCCCATACTGCCCATCCCCCCCATACTCTCCCCCATACTGCCCATCCCCCATACTGCCCATCCCCCCATACTTCCCATCCCCCCATACTGCCCCCCATACTGCCCATCCCCCCATACTGCCCCCCATACTGCCCATCCCCCCATTCTGCCCCCATACTGCCCATCCCCCATACTGCCCATCCCCCCACACTGCCCATCCCCCCCATACTGCCCATCCCCCCCACACTGCCCATCCCCCCCCATACTGCCCATCCCCCCATACTGCCCATACCCCCCCATACTGCCCATCCCCCATACTGCCCATCCCCCCATACTCTCCCCCATACTGCCCATCCCCCCATACTGCCCATCCCCCCATACTGCCCATCCCCCCATACTGCCCATTCCCCCCATACTGCCCATCCCCCCATACTGCCCATCCCCCCCATACTGCCCATCCCCCCCATACTGCCCATCCCCCCATACTGCCCATCCCCCCCATACTTCCCATCCCCCCATACTGCCCCCCACACTGCCCATCCCCCCATACTGCCCCCCATACTGCCCATCCCCCCATACTGCCCATCCCCCCACACTGCCCATCCCCCATACTGCCCATCCCCCATACTGCCCATCCCCCCCATACTGCCCATCCCCCCCACACTGCCCATCCCCCCCCATACTGCCCATCCCCCCCACACTGCCCATCCCCCCTATTCTGCCCATACTGCCCATCCCCCCCATACTGCCCATCCCCCCCACACTGCCCATCCCCCCATACTGCCCATCCCCCCATACTGCCCATCCCCCCCATACTGCCCATCCCCCCATACTGCCCATCCCCCCATACTGCCCATCCCCCTATACTCCCCCCGCCATACTGCCCATCCCCCATACTGCCCATCCCCCCATACTGCCCATCCCCCCATACTCCCCCCACCATACTGCCCATCCCCCATACTGCCCATCCCCCCATACTGCCCATCCCCCCATACTCTCCCCCATACTGCCCAAACCCCCATACTGCCCAAACCCCCATACTGCCCATCCCCCCATACTGCCCATCCCCCCATACTGCCCATCCCCCCCCCATACTGCCCATCGCCCATACTGCCCATCCCCCATACTGCCCATCCCCCCATACTGCCCATCCCCCCCATACTGCCCATCCCCCCATACTGCCCATCCCCCCCATACTGCCCATCCCCCCATACTGCCCATCCCCCATACTGCCCATCCCCCCATACTGCCCATCCCCCCCATACTGCCCATCCCCCCATACTGCCCATCCCCCATGCTGCCCATCCCTCCCCCCCATACTGCCCATCCCCCCCCCCATACTGCCCATCCCCCCCCCATACTGCCCATCCCCCCATACTGCCCATCCCCCCCATACTGCCCATCCCCCCCATACTGCCCATCCCCCCATACTCTCCCCCACACTGCCCATCCCCCCCATACTGCCCATCCCCCCATACTGCCCACCCCCCATACTGCCCATCCCCCCCATACTGCCCATCCCCCCCATACTGCCCATCCCCCCATACTCTCCCCCATACTGCCCATCACCCCCATACTGCCCATCCCCCCATACTGCCCATCCCCCCATACTCTCCCCCACACTGCCCATCCCCCCATACTGCCCATCCCCCCCATACTGCCCATCCCCCCATACTGCCCATCCCCCATACTGCCCATCCCCCCATACTCTCCCCCATACTGCCCATCCCCCCATACTGCCCATCCCCCATACTCTCCCCCATACTGCCCATCCCCCCATACTGCCCATCCACCCATACTCTCCCCCATACTGCCCATCCCCCCCATACTGCCCATCCCCCATACTGCCCATCCCCCCATACTCTCCCCCATACTGCCCATCCCCCACACTGCCCATCCCCCCCACACTGCCCATCCCCCCATACTGCCCATCCCCCATACTGCCCATTCCCCCATACTCTCCCCCATACTGCCCATCCCCCCATACTGCCCATCCCCCCACACTGCCCATCCCCCATACTGCCCATCCCCCCATACTCTCCCCCATACTGCCCATCCCCCCATACTGCCCATCCCCCCACACTGCCCATCCCCCCATACTGCCCATCCCCCCCATACTGCCCATCCCCCCATACTGCCCACCCCCCCATACTGCCCATCCCCCCATACTGCCCACCCCCCCATACTGCCCACCCCCCCCATACTGCCCATTCTCCCCATACTCTCCCCCATACTGCCCATCCCCCCCATACTGCCCATCCCCCATACTGCCCATCCCCCCCATACTGCCCATCCCCCCCATACTGCCCATCCCCCCCATACTGCCCATCCCCCATACTGCCCATCCCCCACACTGCCCATCCCCCCCATACTGCCCATCCCCCCATACTGCCCATCCCCCCCATACTCCCCCCCCATACTGCCCATCCCCCCCATACTCCCCCCCCCATACTGCCCATCCCCCCATACTGCCCATCCCCCCATACTGCCCATCCCCCCATACTGCCCACCCCCCATATTGCCCTTCCCCCCATACTGCCCATCCCCCCATACTGCCCATCCCCCATACTGCCCATCCCCCCCATACTGCCCATCCCCCCATACTGCCCATCCCCCCCATACTGCCCATCCCCCATACTGCCCATCCCCCCCATACTGCCCATCCCCCATACTGGCCCATCCCCCCCATACTGACCCATGCCCCCCCCATACTGCCCATCCCCCCCATACAGCCCATCCCCCCATACTGCCCATCCCCCCCATACTGCCCATCCCCCCATACTGCCCACCCCCCGCATACTGCCCATCCCCCCATACTGCCCATCCCCCCCATACTGCCCATCCCCCCCATACTGCCCATCCCCCCCATACTGCCCACCCCCCCCATACTGCCCATCCCCCCCCATACTGCCCATCCCACCATACTGCCCATCCCCCCATACTGCCCATCCCCCCATACTGCCCATCCCCCCATACTGCCCACCCCCCATACTCCCCCCCATACTGCTCATCCCTCCCATACTGCCCATCCCCCCATACTGCCCATCCCCCCATACTGCCCATACCCCATACTGCCCATACCCCCATACTGCCCATACCCCCATACTGCCCATACCCCCATACTGCCCATCCCCCCATTCTGCCCACCCCCCCATACTGCCCATCCCCCCCATACTGCCCATCCCCCCATACTCTCCCCCATACTTCCCATCCCCCCCACACTGCCCATCCCCCCCACACTGCCCATCCCCCATACTGCCCATCCCCCCCATACTGCCCATCCCCCCATACTGCCCACCCCCCCATACTCCCCCGCATACTGCAAATTCCCCCCATACTGCCCATCCCCCCATACTCCCCCGCCATACTGCCCATCCCCCCCATACTGCCCATCCCCCCCATACTGCCCATCCCCCCCATACTGCCCATCCCCCCCATACTGCCCATCCCCCCATACTGCCCGTCCCCCATACTGCCCACCCCCCCCATACTGCCCATCCCCCCCATACCTGCCCATCCCCCCCATACTGCCCATCCCCCCATACTGCCCATCCCCCCATACTGCCCATCCCCCCCATACTGCCCATTCCCCCATACTGCCCACCCCCCGCATACTGCCCATCCCCCCCATACTGCCCATCCCCCCCATACTGCCCATCCCCCCCATACTGCCCATCCCCCCATACTGCCCATCCCCCCCATACTGCCCATCCCCCCATACTGCCCATCCCCCCATACTGCCCATTCCCCCCATACTGCCCATCCCCCCATACTGCCCATCCCCCATACTCCCCCCATACTGCCCATCCCCCCCATACTGCCCATCCCCCCATACTGCCCATCCCCCCATACTGCCCATACCCCATACTGCCCATACCCCCATACTGCCCATACCCCCATACTGCCCATACCCCCATACTGCCCATCCCCCCATTCTGCCCCAACCCCCCATACTGCCCATCCCCCCCATACTGCCCATCCCCCCATACTCCTCCCCCATACTTCCCATCCCCCCACACTGCCCATCCCCCCCACACTGCCCATCCCCCCCATACTGCCCATCCCCCCCATACTGCCCATCCCCCCATACTGCCCACCCCCCATACTCCCCGCATACTGCAAATTCCCCCCATACTGCCCATCCCCCCATACTCCCCCCGCCATACTGCCCATCCCCCCCATACTGCCCATCCCCCCCATACTGCCCATCCCCCCATACTGCCCATCCCCCCATACTGCCCATCCCCCCCATACTGCCCATCCCCCCCATACTGCCCATCCCCCCCCATACTGCCCATCCCCCCACACTGCCCATCCCCCCATACTGCCCATCCCCCCATACTGCCCATCCCCCCCCATACTGCCCATCCCCCCCATACTGCCCATCCCCCCCATACTGCCCATCCCCCCCATACTGCCCATCCCCCCATACTGCCCATCCCCCCATACTGCCCATCCCCCATACTGCCCATCCCCCCATACTGCCCATCCCCCCTACTCCCCCCCCCATACTGCCCATCCCCCCCATACTGCCCATCCCCCCATACTGCCCATCCCCCCCATACTGCCCATCCCCCCATACTGCCCATCCCCCCATACTGCCCATCCCCATACTGCCCATCCCCCATACTGCCCATCCCCCCATACTGCCCATACCCCCATACTGCCCATACCCCCATACTGCCCATCCCCCCCATACTGCCCATCCCCCCATACTGCCCATCCCCCCATACTCTCCCCCATACTTCCCATCCCCCCCACACTGCCCATCCCCCCCACACTGCCCATCCCCCCCATACTGCCCCCCCCCCCATACTCCCCCCCATACTGTAAATTCCCCCCATACTGCCCATCCCCCCATACTGCCCATCCCCCCCATACTGCCCATCCCCCCCATACTGCCCATCCCCCCATACTGCCCATCCCCCCATACTGCCCATCCCCCCCATACTGCCCATCCCCCATACTGCCCATCCCCCCCATACTGCCCATCCCCCCCATACTGCCCATCCCCCCATACTGCCCATCCCCCCCATACTGCCCATCCCCCCCATACTGCCCATCCCCCCCATACTGCCCATCCCCCCATACTGCCCATCCCCCCCATACTGCCCATCCCCTCCATACTGCCCCCCATACTCTCCCCCATACTGCCCATCCCCCATACTCTCCCCCATACTGCCCATCCCCCCATATTCCCCCCCAATACTGATCATCCTCCCCATACTAACCATCCCCCGGTTACTCCCCCTAATACTGCCTATGCTCCCCTCACACGCGCCACCCCCCCAGATGGCCCATCTCCCCAGGCTCCCTCCTCCAACCGCCATGTGTGCAGCTGACTATGCCCTGCAATAGGCTCTGGATGTTGCGGGATGGCCGAGGACAGGGGGCAGTGACCACCGTATCGGTCACCGCACGGCAGAGATGACGATCCACTGACCCCCACACAGCCGACCTGTCAAATGTGAAAGTGAAAATGGCTTATTGTCACAAGTTGGCTTCAAATGAAGTTACTGTGAAAAGCTCAAATGTTCCATCCCAGGCACAATCCTGGTGAATCTGCCCAGCACCGACATCCTTCCCTTAGTGAGGGGACCAGAGGCTGGTACGGGAACTGAACCGTGCTGCTGGCCTGACTTCGGTCTGCTTTAAAATCCAGCGATTTAGCCCTGTGCTAATCCAGCCCCTGTATGTGAGTTGTTCATTCCATACAGACTGACCCATCTCTCCCACTGAGCACATGTCCATTATCCTGCAGCCCACCCGGAGTGGACCCTCCCCCGCCTCTCAGGAGAACACCTCGGAGGAGAGCTCCAAGGATGCCATCATAGTCGTGGCATCCACCAGCTCAGAGACACACACCTCGGTGGGCAAAAGTAGTGGACAGGCCCCTGGGGCACTTACTGGTGAGCACCACACAGCTGTAGATGTACATCAGGTGGCAGCAGTAACCTCCGGGTGAGACAGCAGTCGGAGGTCTGCTGGATCCCAGGTCCCAGCTGGGTCCCAGTCAGATGCTGAGCCTCTGGACCAGGTTATCCCGGAGCTGATAGAGCCTATAGGGAATGCCTGTGAGATTCAGAGGGGGATGTCAGCGACCCTCCAGCGCGTCCATAGCCGATTGGAGGAGTCCCAGAGGCTACGGGGACAGGAGATGGTGCCGGCAATCCGTGGCACTGAGGACAACACTGCTAGGGTGGTGACCACAGTGGAGAGCCTGGTGCACAACGTCAGCAGCGGGAGTGGAGGTGTCCAAGGTGGGGCTCAGTTGGTGACGGCCGTGGCTGAAGGCCTCGGCAGAATATCCCAGTTGCTGGGGTACGTGACCCAGTCTCAGATAGGCATTGCCGAGGCATTGCAGAGCGTGCCCCTGGCACTGAGGGGCATTGCAGAGCATGCCCCTGGCACTGAGGGGCATTGCCGAGGCATTGCAGAGCGTGCCCCTGGCACTGAGGGGCATTGCAGAGCATGCCCGTCACTGAGGGGCATTGCCGAGGCATTGCAGAGCATGCCCCTGTCACTGAGGGGCATTGCCGAGGCATTGCAGAGCGTGCCCCTGTCACTGAGGGGCACTGCAGGGCATGCCCCTGTCACTGAGGGGCATTGCCGAGGCATTGCAGAGCGTGCCCCTGTCACTGAGGGGCATTGCAGAGGCACTGCAGAGCATGCCCCTGTCACTGAGGGGCATTGCCGAGGCACTGCAGAGCGTGCCCCTATCACTGAGGGGTATTCCGAGCATGCCCCTGCCACTGAGGGGCATTGCCAAGGCACTGCAGGGCATGCCCCTGTCACTGAGGGGCATTGCCGAGGCACTGCAGGGCATGCCCCTGTCACTGAGGGGCATTGCCGAGGCACTGCAGAGCATGCCCCTGTCACTGAGGGGCATTGCAGAGCATGCCCCTGTCACTGAGGGGCATTGCAGAGAATGCCCCTGTCACTGAGGGGCATTGCCGAGGCACTGCAGAGCATGCCCCTGTCACTGAGGGGCATTGCCGAGAGCGTCGACACTATGGTGCAGACATTGGGGAGCTGCCAGAGTTGGCAGAGCCAGATGACGCAGGGGCAGCCGAGCCTCAATCCTGCTGCCCCTCCATCCCGAGGTAAACCCCAGGGCCCTCTAGGTACCGACCAAGAGGAGGGGACGCTTCCCCGAGTTCCACCCCACTGACAACGGCATGTTGCAGTCAATACCCGGTACAGTACCCGGGGCATGTACCGTCGGCAAATGCGCCGGGGCGGTCCGGCCCAAGAGCAGCCAGAGGCCACCCACCAGGAGCATCAAGAGTTACGGGATGCAATAAACAGCTGGCTGCCTCCACCTCAGAAGTGCATCCTGGGCACACACCTAGACGCAGCGGTAGAACACGGAAAGCTAAGAACATAAGAGGATGGCTGAGAGGGCACGGGGCAATGGGGGTAAGGGGGGGGTAAGGGGAGGGGTGCAGGGGAAAGGGTGGGGGGAGGATCTGGGAGGGGCGGGGGAGAGTGGGACGGCACCACTGGGTGAGTGGGTCAATTGGGGACACTTATGTAAACCATTAAAATTTGTTCACCTCGATCAATATGATATCTCTGGCACTTTCTTCTACAATGCGGGCCAAGCACCAATCCCATGTCCCAGCTCCCCGGTCATGGAGGTCCTGGACTCCCAGGACCCCCCCCCCCCTCCAGCCAACACATGCAGGTGATGGGTGTGAGCGAGCACTCAGCAGCAGGCAGGCAGGGGTCAGCCTATGGCATAGATTGAGGAGTACCAGCTCTCTGTGGCTTATCACCACCCCCTGCCGTCGACCGTGCCCTGCTGACACTGCCGACACAGTCCCATCTGTAGTGATCTCTGTATATCAATATACATGATCAATGTATGTAAATGTAGTACAGTCATTACAACACTAGATGTCTCACTATCAGAAGGTATAAGAACGACTTTCCCGCTCTTTCGCAGAGAGTGTGCTCTAGGATAGTGAACAGACAAGACATAGAATAGCTAGAGAAAGAGAAGTTATAAGTTATTTCATAATTGCATTGTATAGTTAGTTAGTTATCTGTATTGTATGTTATTTATTTTACTAATTGAATATTGAGTACAAATGACTCACTATTATTCTTTATATTACTCATTAAATAGTTAATCTTTTACAAGAAGACTATTGGTCATTATATCAACTCGGCTGGTTCAAAGAGTACTATAGGGGCTGGTTTAGCTCACTGGGCTAAATCGCTGGCTTTTAAAGCAGGCCAGCAGCATGGTTCAATTCCCGTACCAGCCTCCCCGGACAGGTGCCGGAATGTGGCGACTAGGGGCTTTTCACAGTGACTTCATTGAAGCCTACTCGTGACAATAAGCGATTTTCACTTTCATTTTTCATATATGTTACGTAAAGTAATATGACATGTTACCAGGAGTATAAAGGTAACATAACATGATATGTTATGATATGATTAAAGCTTTTAAGAAATACAAGTGAAGATTTAGAAGCAACAAAAAAATTTTTAATAAAAGAAAATCGGAATCAACTATTCGACGACAGAGATCATCGCTACATCAAAAACTTTGACAAAAACAACTTTCAATGGACCAGGTTCATGCACCAAGACATCTCAAGACCACTGGAAATTTAAGTTTGAATTGGAAATTGTTCAAACAACAGTTTCAACTCTATTTAGAAGCTGGTGATTTAAGTGCAGCACCAGAAGCTGGAAGAATTGCTTTACTTCAGTCCCTGACAGGACAGCAAGCAATCAAAATCTTCAATTCATTTCATTTTAATGCTGGTGAAGATAAAACAAAATTTGATCGAGTTATGGCGAGGTTCGGTGAACATTGTAAAATGCAGACCAATGAGATTTTAGAACGACTAAAATTTCACAGAAGAGTTCAAAAAGTTGGTGAACCGGTGAATAATTTCATCACAGATCTCAAACTCTTAGCCAAAACGTGTAACTATCAGATCTACATGATTCACTTGCTAGAGACCAGATTGTGTATGGCATGCTTGATGAGTCTGTCAGAGAAGCACTAATTCGTCAAAATGATTTAACTTTACAAATCGACAAATGTATATCCGTGGAACAGAAAAAAAGTCAGTATTTAGATTTCATCCCAAGGAAAAAAGTGCGAATCTCTACCACGTGGCAGAGAAAATCAAAATGGTGTTGCAGACAAAGCAGAAGTCTGTGAGGAACGGAAGCGATCCTTCACAAGCATTTTCAAGCTCTGCACGTGCGCACTATGCACAAAAATGCGAGATATCGAAGAAGAAATCTGCAAAAGCGCGTACTTCACAAATAGGTCATGATGACAATGTGATTACGTGTCACAGGTGTGGCTACGTCCAGTTAAAGGGAAACTGCCCTGCTTTTGGTAAACGCTGTTTAAAGTGTCAGAAGTTAAACCATTGTTGCTCTCTTTGGTTCTAAATATGGCGGTCAATACGGTTGCCTTCCTTAATTCTAATTACGTTTGCTTTAGAGTCGCCAGGTATCTTCCGATACCGCCACAAGGTTCAAACCCGAATACTGATTAAAGAGTCCGGTTAGTTCAAAGTCAATACTATTTATTTACACACACAGCATATCTACTCATGCACAAAATACTACAGACTAAACTATCACTACTGCTAAAACCTATACTTAGCTTCGGGCCCCCACTCAGTCAGAGGAACAATGGCCATTGTTCGGTTCTGAGGCTGCTGGGGTCGAAGTGGTAGAGGGGAACAGCTAATGTCGTCCGTCTGGTAGCGAGCGTTGACCTTGGACTTACTGCTTCTGGTGTAGCTGGTGGACGGGTCTCTCCGCTTTCAGAGCTGATTCAAGAGTGTGATTCTCTCTCGGGGCTTCTTCTTATACCAAAGGAGGCTTCGCGCGCTTTTGGGCGGGCCTTGAACTTGGCCCCAATCAATGGGGCCATTTCTTGATCATTAGCATGATCCTGACCAATAAGGGGTGGGTATCCTGATGGTTGGGCGTGTCCTAGGTGGCCGTTGGCCTGTGCTTTGTTTTCTGCTTTCGGTTTGGGGAACCGCGAGGTCTGGGGCCAGATCGGTTACTTAAGTACCTTCCTTTGTTCCCGGAGATGGGGCCATCCACATGCTTAATGGGCCGACAGTTTCAGTCTCACCTGGGAGCTGTTTCTGAGGAGCTGTTTGGTGGGTGCGTCTGGGGATGGCAGGCAGGACTGGTGCCAGCGGGGCCGGTGCCAACTCACCCATACAGTCAGGTGGAGTGTGTTGGGCTTCTTGCAGCACTGGGTGGAGGTCCTCCTGGTCACACTCCCCGAGCTGACGGCCCCTGCCACTGCCTTGCAGGCGGCACTGGCTGCCCTGTGGCTGACCCTCCAAGCCCCTCAGGGAACAGATATCCCACGTGACTCCACCATGTCCATCATTCTGGCCAGGTCAGCATCCCGAATCATGGGAGCTGGTATGTGCTGTAGCATGGCTGCGTTGCTGCCTGGGGTTTGCTCAGCGGGATCAGTTGATGTGCTTCTCTCCGCCTCGTTAGTGGGGCTGGTTTAGCACAGTGGGCTAAGACAGCTGGCTTGTAATGCAGAACAAGACCAGCAGCGCGGGTTCAATTCCTGTTCAAGCCTCCCCGAACAGGCGCCGGAATGTGGCGACTAAGGCCTTTTCACAGTAACTTAACTGAAGCCTACTTGTGACAATAAGTGATTATTATAGTGGGGAGCTGCCGGGCCCAGTGGCCAGCGAATCAGCCAGCAGGACGTCATTTGCAGCGTGAAGCCCGTGGGGCATCATTACCGCCCTAATTAACGTTAGAATACCGTTGTCTGCCTCGCCGGGTTAGCTGTCGGGAAAATACCCGGAGGTTCCCCCTCGTTACCACACTTAGACACTTTTCTCATTAAATCACACACTGAATGTTGTGGAGGGAGTTCCAGACATCCAGGGGGCTGCTTTGTCCTGGATGGGGTCGAGCTTCTTGAGTGTTGGAGCTTCACTTATCCAAGGCAAGTGGAGAATATTCTGTTCCACTCCTGCCTTGTGCCTTGCAGATAGTGAACAGGCTTGGGGGGGGTCCGAGGTGAGTTATTCGCTGCATAATTCCTACCCCTTTTGACCCGCTTTTTCTTGCCATATCATTTTGTATAACTTATTTTTTAAAATAATTTGTGTGACATGGGTGTCGCTGGCTAGGTCGTATTTACTTGCCCATGCAGAGTTATTTTCAACAGTAGATTATACCACGCTGTGCTTTCTTGGAAATGTAAAATCAGATTGAAACTGAAAGTGATCTGTTTTTGCAATATAAAACCACAGACCCAGGACTGAAACGATTTCATTTAGACATCCACCCTGTTCACTGAAGACCACAACCCGGTCACCAGGTAATTGTGTGTTTTGTTAATTGCACTGAATTGCTGACTCTCCACTCATTGCTGAGTGTTTTAGTTCTCCCTCGTCTCATCTCTCTCTGTGGTTTTTCTCTCTCTCTCTGAGTGCGCTGTACAGTGCCTGATGTTTTTATTCTAATTTACTTCCGTCTGTCCTCAGTGTTTGTGTGCTGGGCTCGGCCTCTCTCTCTCATCTTGCATTGGGTGTATCACTCAGTGTCAGCATTCCTTTGTGTGGTGCCTCTGATCTGCAATTTGTGCATCACATAATTCTTCTCCAGCAGACCAATCCAGACTTTCTAAATCTGGCAAGTGGGTCAAAGTTGAGTAGCGCAAATAAAGAACATAAGAACTAGGAGCAGGAGTAGGCCATTTGGCCCCTCGACCCTGCTCCACCATTCAATAGATCATGGCTGATCTTCTTGTGGACTCAGCTCCACTTTCCCACCCGTCTCACCATAACCTTTTATTCCTTTACTGTTCAAAAATCTATCTATCTTTGCCTTAAAACATTCAACACCGAGTCGCCTCACGGCTTCACTGGGCAGGGAATTCCACAGATTCATGAAATTTTTAGACTGAAAACGTTCCTGCTCAACTCCATCCTAAATCTGCTCCCCCCTTATTTTAAGGCTATGCCCCCTAGTTCTAGTTTCACCCGCCAGTGGAAGCAACCTGCCTGCTTCTATCCTACCTATTCCCTTCATAATTTTTATATGTTTTTATGAGATTCCCTCATTCTTCTAAATTCCAATGAGTATAAGCCCCAGACTACTTAGTCTCTGCTCATAAACTATCCTCTCAACTCCAGAATCAATTCTGGTGAATCTCCTCTGCACCCCCTCAGAGCCAGAACATCCTTTCTCAGGTAAGGGGAGGTCGGTGCCTGACAAACCTGTTAGAGTTCTTTGAAGAGATAACAATAGGTTAGACCAAGGAGAGCCAATGGATGTTATCTATCTTGACTTCCAAAAGGCCTGTGACAGGTGCCTCACGGGAGACTGCTGAGTAAATAGGGCCCATGGTATTCGAGGCAAGGTACTGACATGGATTGACGATTGGCTGTCAGACAGAAGGCAGAGAGTTGGGATAAAGAGTTCTTGTTCGGAATGGCAACGGTGACAAGTGGTGTCCGCCAGGGTTCAGTGTTGGGGCCCAGCTGTTCTCTTTATATATTAACGCTCTAGATGACGGGACTTGGGGGCATTCTGGCCAAGTTTGCCGATATACAAAGATAGGGGGAGGGGCAGGTAGATTGAGGAGGTGGAGGCTGCAGAAAGATTTAGACAGTTTAGGAGAATGTTCCAAGAAGTGGCTGATGAAATTCAACGTGGGCAAGTGCGAGGTCTTGCACTTTGGAAAAAAGAATAGAGGCATGGACTATTTTCTAAACGGTGACAAAATTCATAATGCTAAAGTGCAAAGGGACTTGGGAGTCCTAGTCCAGGATTCTCTAAAGGTAAACTTGCAGGTTGAGTCCGTAATTAAGAAAGCAAATGTAATGTTGTCATTTATCTCAAGAGGCTTGGAATATAAAAGCAGGGATGTACTTTTGAGGCTTTATAAAGCACTAGTTAGGCCCCATTTAGAATACTGTGAGCAATTTTGGGCCCCACACCTCAGGAAGGACATACTGGCACTGGAGCGGGTCCAGCGGAGATTCACACGGATGATCCCAGGAATGGTAGGCCTAACATACGATGACCGTCTGAGGATCGTGGGATTATATTCATTGGAGTGTAGGAGGTTGAGGGGAGATCTAATAGAAACTTACAAGATAATGAATGGCTTGGATAGGATGGACGTAGGGAAGTTGTTTCCATTAGCAGGGGAGACTAGGATGCGGGGCACAGCCTTAGAATAAAAGGGAGTCACTTTAGAACAGAGATGAGGAGAAATTTCTTCAGCCAGAGAGTGGTAGGTCTGTGGAATTCATTGCCACAGAGGGCGGTGGAGGCCGGGACGTTGAGTGTCTTTAAGACAGAAATTGATAAATTCTTGATTTCTCAAGGAATTAAGGGCTATGGGGAGAGAGCGGGTAAATGGAGTTGAAATCAACCATGATTGAATGGTGGAGTGGACTCGATGGGCCGAATGGCCTTACTTCCGCTCCTATGTCTTATGGTCTTATGGTAAGGAGATCAAAACAGTACACAGTACTCCAGGTGTGGCCTCACTAACACCCTATACAGCTGCAACATAACCTCCCTGCTTTTAAACTCCATCCCCCAGCAATGAAGAACAAAATTCCATTTGCCTTCTTAATTACCTGCTGCACCTGCAAACCAACTATTTGAATGATTCATGCACAAGGCCACCCAGGTCCCTCTGCACAGCAGCATGCTGCAATTTTTCACCATTTAAATATCATCCATTTGTTGTTATTCCTGCCCAAAATGGATGACCTCACATTTACCAACATTGAACTCTATCTGCCAGATCTTGCCCACTCACTTAAACTATCTATATCCATCTGCACGGACTTCGGTGCTACTCTGCACACTTGGCTCTATCACGTTTCTTAGTGTCATCTGGGAACTTTGGACACATTAACTTAGTCCCCAACTCCAGATCATCTATGTAAATTGTGGACCCAACACTAAGCCCTGAGGGACACCCAAACCACAGATCACCAACCAGAAAACATCCATTTATCCCTACTCTTTGTTTTCTGCCAGTTACCAATCCTCCATCCATGCTAATACATTACTTGTAATGCCATGCACCCTTATCATATGCAGCAGCCTTTTGTGCGGCACTTTTTCGAATACCTTCTGGGAATCCAGATACATCACATCCACCGGTTCCCCTTTGTCCACCCCGCTCATAATGTCCTCAAAGAAGTCCAATAAATTAGTCAAACATGATCTGCCTTTCACGAACCCATGCTGCATCTGTCCAATGTTACAATTTCTATCCAGATGTCTCGCTATTTCTTCCTTAATGATAGATTCAAGCATTTTCCCCAGCACAGAAGTTAAGCTCACCTGCCTTTTATCTACCTCCTTTTTAAACAGTGACATCACATTTGCAGTTTTCCAATCTGCCGGAACCGCCCCAGAGGCCAACAAAGTTCGGTAAATTACACCAAGCAATTTAGCTATTTCCCCCACTCTTTTAGTACCCTGGGATGCATTCAATGAGGGCCAGGAGACTTATGTATCTTTAGCCACATTAACTTGCCCAACACTCTTAGCTGCTTAGCTGCTGTTGGAAAAGTCAAAAGTTCTACTCCTTCTCACAAACACCTTTATTTTCCATTAACACAACTCTACAAAAACTCTATCATCACATCACATTCCGCAAAGGCATTACTGGATACTTAACATAAATGAGACATTTAATTAGAATGCCTCTTAATCCATTCCTCAACAGTCTCCCCTTCCTTGGAGAAAAAAAAATAATTTGGTGAAAACAAAATTACAAGAGACTCAAAAACACACACAATTTACCCCCTTTTTTTAGTTTTGGAAGGAAAAAAAGCAAAGTCACAGAAACAGTGACAAACTGGCCTTCATTAACAATATTCAAATGTTTCTGTGAACTAGCCCCTCTTTTTGTTAAACAGTCGGACAATTGATAGCTAACCCATACTCTCCCCACACTGCCCATCCCCCATACCCATACTCCCCCGCCATACTGCCCATCCCCCATACTCTCCCCCACACTGCCCATCCCCCCCCTCTCCCCCATACTGCCCATCCCCCCCATACTACCCATCCCCCCATACTGCCCATCCCCCCCATACTGCCCATCCTCCATACTCTCCCCCATACTGCCCATCCCCCCTACTGCCCATCCCCCCCATACTGCCCATCCCCCCATACTGCCCATCCCCCCCATACTGCCCATCCCCCCATACTGCCCTCCCCCCCTACTGCCCATCCCCCCATACTCTCCCCATACTGCCCATCCCCCCCATACTGCCCATCCCCCCATACTGCCCATCCCCCCATACTGGCCCATCCCCCCATACTGCCCATCCCCCCATACTGCCCATCCCCCACTACTGCCCATCCCCCCATACTGCCCATCCCCCCATACTGCCCATCCCCCCATACTGCCCATCCCCCCCATACTGCCCATCCCCCATACTGCCCATCCCCCCATACTGCCCATCCCCCCACACTGCCCATCCCCCCCATACTGCCCATCCCCCCATACTGCCCATCCCCCAATACTGCCCATCCCCCCCAAACTGCCCATCCCCCCACACTGCCCATCCCCCCATACTCTCCCCCATACTGCCCATCCCCCCATACTGCCCATCTGCCCATACTGCCCATCCCCCCCATACTGCCCATCCCCCCCATACTGCCCATCCCCCCATACTGCCCATCCCCCCATACTGCCCATCCCCCCATACTGCCCATCCCCCCATACTCTCCCCCACACTGCCCTCCCCCCAGACTGCCCATCCCCCCCATACTGCCCATCCCCCCCCATACTGCCCATCCCCCCATACTGCCCATCCCCCCATACTCTCCCCCATACTGCCCATCCCCCCATACTGCCCATCCCCCCCATACTGCCCATCCCCCCATACTGCCCCCCATACTGCCCACCCCCCATACTGCCCCCCATACTGCCCATCCCCCCATACTGCCCCCCATACTGCCCATCCCCCACACTGCCCATCCCCAATCTGCCCATCCCCCCATACTGCCCATCCCACCCATACTGCCCATCCCCCCCATACTGCCCATCCCCCCATACTGCCCATCCCCCCCACACTGCCCATCCCCCCCATACTGCCCACCCCCCCCCATACTGCCCATCCCCCCATACTGCCCATCCCCCCCATACTGCCCATCCCCCCATACTGCCCATCCCCCCCATACTCTCCCCCATACTGCCCATCCCCCCATACTGCCCATCCCCCCCATACTTCCCATCCCCCCTACTGCCCCCCATACTGCCCATCCCCCCATACTGCCCCCCATACTGCCCATCCCCCCATTCTGCCCCCATACTGCCCATCCCCCTACTGCCCATCCCCCCACACTGCCCATCCCCCCCATACTGCCCATCCCCCCCACACTGCCCATCCCCCCCATACTGCCCATCCCCCCATACTGCCCATCCCCCCCCATACTGCCCATCCCCCATACTGCCCATCCCCCCATACTCTCCCCCATACTGCCCATCCCCCCATACTGCCCATCCCCCCATACTGCCCATCCCCCCATACTGCCCATCCCCCCATACTGCCCATCCCCCCATACTGCCCATCCCCCCATACTGCCCATCCCCCCCATACTGCCCATCCCCCCATACTGCCCCTCCCCCCCATACTTCCCATCCCCCCCATACTGCCCCCCACACTGCCCATCCCCCCATACTGCCCCCCATACTGCCCATCCCCCCATACTGCCCATCCCCCACACTGCCCATCCCCCTACTGCCCATCCCCCCATACTGCCCCATCCCCCCCATACTGCCCATCCCCCCCACACTGCCCATCCCCCCCCATACTGCCCATCCCCCCACACTGCCCATCCCCCCTATTCTGCCCCCATACTGCCCATCCCCCCCATACTGCCCATCCCCCCCACACTGCCCATCCCCCCATACTGCCCATCCCCCCATACTGCCCATCCCCCCCATACTGCCCATCCCCCCATACTGCCCATCCCCCCCATACTGCCCATCCCCCTATACTCCCCCCGCCATACTGCCCATCCCCCATACTGCCCATCCCCCCATACTGCCCATCCCCCCATACTCCCCCCACATACTGCCCATCCCCCATACGGCCCATCCCCCCATACTGCCCCCCCCCCCCATACTCTCCCCCATACTGCCCAAACCCCCATACTGCCCAAACCCCCATACTGCCCATCCCCCCATACTGCCCATCCCCCCATACTGCCCATCCCCCCCCCATACTGCCATCGCCCATACTGCCCATCCCCCCATACTGCCCATCCCCCCACTACTGCCCCATCCCCCCCCATACTGCCCATCCCCACCATACTCGCCATCCCCCCCGCCCCATACTGCCCAATCCCCCATACTGCCATCCCCCCATACTGCCCATCCCCCCATACTGCCCATCCCCCCCATACTGCCCATCCCCCCATACTGGCCCATCCCCCATGCTGCCATCCCTCCCCCCCCATACTGCCCATCCCCCCCCCATACTGCCCATCCCCCCCCCATAACTGCCCATCCCCCATACTGCCATCCCCCACATACTGCCCATCCCCCCCATACTGCCCATCCCCCCATACTCTCCCCACACTGCCCCATCCCCCCCCTACTGACCCATCCCCCCATACTGCCCACCCCCCATACTGCCCATCCCCCCCCATACTGCCCATCCCCCCCATACTGCCCATCCCCCCATACTCTCCCCATACTGCCCATCACCCCCATACTGCCCCATCCCCCCATACTGCCCATCCCCCCATACTCTCCCCCACACTGCCCCATCCCCCCATACTGCCCATCCCCCCATACTGCCCATCCCCCCATACTGCCCATCCCCCCATACTGCCATCCCCCCATACTCTCCCACATACTGCCCCATCCCCCCATACTGCCCATCCCCCCATACTCTCCCCATACTGCCCATCCCCCCATACTGCCATCCACCCAATACTCTCCCCCATACTGGCCCATCCCCCCCATACTGCCCATCCTCCCCATACTGCCCATCCCCCCCATACTCTCCCCCATACTGCCCATCCCCCACACTGCCCATCCCCCCCCACACTGCCCATCCCCCCATACTGCCCATCCCCCCATACTGCCCATTCCCCCATACTCTCCCCCATACTGCCCATCCCCCATACTGCCCATCCCCCCACACTGCCCATCCCCCCATACTGCCCATCCCCCCATACTCTCCCCCATACTGCCCATCCCCCATACTGCCCCATCCCCCCACACTGCCCATCCCCCCATACTGCCCATCCCCCCCATACTGCCCATCCCCCCCATACTGCCCACCCCCCCATACTGCCCATCCCCCCATACTGCCCACCCCCCCATACTGCCCACCCCCCCCATACTGCCCATTCTCCCCATACTCTCCCCCATACTGCCCATCCCCCCATACTGCCCATCCCCCATACTGCCCATCCCCCCCATACTGCCCATCCCCCCCATACTGCCATCCCCCCCATACTGCCCATCCCCCCATACTGCCCATCCCCCACACTGCCCATCCCCCCCATACTGCCCATCCCCCCCATACTGCCCATCCCCCCATACTCCCCCCCATACTGCCCATCCCCCCCATACTCCCCCCACCCCATACTGCCCATCCCCCCATACTGCCCATCCCCCATACTGCCCATCCCCCATACTGCCCCCCCCCATATTGCCCTTCCCCCCCATACTGCCCATCCCCCCCATACTGCCCATCCCCCACTACTGCCCATCCCCCCCATACTGCCCATCCCCCCTACGCCCATCCCCCCCATACTGCCCATCCCCCATACTGCCCATCCCCCCCCATAACTGCCCCATCCCCCCATACTGCCACCATCCCCCCCATACTGCCCATCCCCCATACTGCCCATCCCCCCCATACAGCCCATCCCCCCCCATACTGCCCATCCCCCCCCATACTGCCCAATCCCCCCCATACTGCCCACCCCCCGCATACTGCCCATCCCCCCCCATACTGCCCATCCCCCCCATTACTGCCCATCCCCCCCATTACTGCCCATCCCCCCCATTACTGCCCACCCCCCCCCATTACTGCCCATCCCCCCCATACTGCCCATCCCACCATACTGCCCATCCCCCCATACTGCCCATCCCCCCATACTGCCATCCCCCATACTGCCCATCCCCCCATACTCCCCCCCATACTGCTCATCCCTCCCATACTGCCCATCCCCCCATACTGCCCATCCCCCCTACTGTGCCCCTACCCCCCATACTGCCATACCCCCATACTGCCCATACCCCCCATACTGCCCATACCCCCATACTGCCCATCCCCCCATTCTGCCCACCCCCCCCCATACTGCCCATCCCCCCCATACTGCCCATCCCCCCATACTCTCCCCCCATACTTCCCATCCCCCCCACACTGCCCATCCCCCCCACACTGCCCATCCCCCCATACTGCCCATCCCCCCCATACTGCCCATCCCCCATACTGCCCACCCCCCCATACTCCCCGCATACTGCAAATTCCCCCCAATACTGCCCTCCCCCCCTACTCCCCGCGCCATACTGCCCATCCCCCCCATACTGCCCATCCCCCCCATACTGCCCATCCCCCCCATACTGCCCATCCCCCCCATACTGCCCATCCCCCCATACTGCCCGTCCCCCCATACTGCCCACCCCCCCCCATACTGCCCATCCCCCCCATACTGCCCATCCCCCCCATACTGCCCATCCCCCCATACTGCCCATCCCCCCATACTGCCCATCCCCCCTACTGCCCATTCCCCCCATACTGCCCACCCCCCGCATACTGCCCATCCCCCCCATACTGCCCATCCCCCCCATACTGCCCATCCCCCCCCCATACTGCCCATCCCCCCATACTGCCCATCCCCCCCCATACTGCCCATCCCCCCATACTGCCCATCCCCCCCATACTGCCCATCCCCCCATACTGCCCATCCCCCCATACTGCCCATCCCCCCATACTCCCCCCATACTGCCCATCCCCCCCATACTGCCCATCCCCCATACTGCCCATCCCCCCATACTGCCCATACCCCCATACTGCCCATACCCCCCTACTGCCCATACCCCCATACTGCCCATACCCCCATACTGCCATCCCCCCATTCTGCCCACCCCCCCATACTGCCCATCCCCCCATACTGCCCATCCCCCCATACTCTCCCCCATACTTCCCATCCCCCCCACACTGCCCATCCCCCCCACACTGCCCATCCCCCCATACTGCCCATCCCCCCCATACTGCCCATCCCCCCATACTGCCCACCCCCCATACTCCCCCGCATACTGCAAATTCCCCCCATACTGCCCATCCCCCCATACTCCCCCCGCCATACTGCCCATCCCCCCCATACTGCCCATCCCCCCCATACTGCCCATCCCCCCCATACTGCCCATCCCCCCATACTGTCCATCCCCCCCATACTGCCCATCCCCCCCATACTGCCCATCCCCCCCATACTGCCCATCCCCCCACACTGCCCATCCCCCCATACTGCCCATCCCCCCATACTGCCCATCCCCCCCATACTGCCCATCCCCCCCATACTGCCCATCCCCCCCATACTGCCCATCCCCCCATACTGCCCATCCCCCCATACTGCCCATCCCCCCATACTGCCCATCCCCCATACTGCCCATCCCCCCATACTGCCCATCCCCCCATACTCCCCCCCATACTGCCCATCCCCCCCATACTGCCCATCCCCCCATACTGCCCATCCCCCCATACTGCCCATCCCCCCATACTGCCCATCCCCCCATACTGCCCATCCCCCATACTGCCCATCCCCCATACTGCCCATCCCCCCATACTGCCCATACCCCCATACTGCCCATACCCCCATACTGCCCATCCCCCCCATACTGCCCATCCCCCCATACTGCCCATCCCCCCATACTCTCCCCCATACTTCCCATCCCCCCCACACTGCCCCATCCCCCCCACACTGCCCATCCCCCCATACTGCCCACCCCCCATACTCCCCCCCATACTGTAAATTCCCCCCATACTGCCCATCCCCCCATACTGCCCATCCCCCCCATACTGCCCATCCCCCCCATACTGCCCATCCCCCCATACTGCCCCATCCCCCCATACTGCCCATCCCCCCCATACTGCCCATCCCCCCATACTGCCCATCCCCCCCATACTGCCCATCCCCCCCATACTGCCCATCCCCCCATACTGCCCATCCCCCCCATACTGCCCATCCCCCCCATACTGCCCATCCCCCCCATACTGCCCATCCCCCCATACTGCCCATCCCCCCCATACTGCCCATCCCCTCCATACTGCCCCCCATACTCTCCCCCATACTGCCCATCCCCCCATACTCTCCCCCATACTGCCCATCCCCCCATATTCCCCCCAATACTGATCATCCTCCCCATACTAACCATCCCCCGGTTACTCCCCCTAATACTGCCTATGCTCCCCTCACACGCGCCACCCCCCCAGATGGCCCATCTCCCCAGGCTCCCTCCTCCAACCGCCATGTGTGCAGCTGACTATGCCCTGCAATAGGCTCTGGATGTTGCGGGATGGCCGAGGACAGGGGGCAGTGACCACCGTATCGGTCACCGCACGGCAGAGATGACGATCCACTGACCCCCCACACAGCCGACCTGTCAAATGTGAAAGTGAAAATGGCTTATTGTCACAAGTTGGCTTCAAATGAAGTTACTGTGAAAAGCTCAAATGTTCCATCCCAGGCACAATCCTGGTGAATCTGCCCAGCACCGACATCCTTCCCTTAGTGAGGGGACCAGAGGCTGGTACGGGAACTGAACCGTGCTGCTGGCCTGACTTCGGTCTGCTTTAAAATCCAGCGATTTAGCCCTGTGCTAATCCAGCCCCTGTATGTGAGTTGTTCATTCCATACAGACTGACCCATCTCTCCCACTGAGCACATGTCCATTATCCTGCAGCCCACCCGGAGTGGACCCTCCCCCGCCTCTCAGGAGAACACCTCGGAGGAGAGCTCCAAGGATGCCATCATAGTCGTGGCATCCACCAGCTCAGAGACACACACCTCGGTGGGCAAAAGTAGTGGACAGGCCCCTGGGGCACTTACTGGTGAGCACCACACAGCTGTAGATGTACATCAGGTGGCAGCAGTAACCTCCGGGTGAGACAGCAGTCGGAGGTCTGCTGGATCCCAGGTCCCAGCTGGGTCCCAGTCAGATGCTGAGCCTCTGGACCAGGTTATCCCGGAGCTGATAGAGCCTATAGGGAATGCCTGTGAGATTCAGAGGGGGATGTCAGCGACCCTCCAGCGCGTCCATAGCCGATTGGAGGAGTCCCAGAGGCTACGGGGACAGGAGATGGTGCCGGCAATCCGTGGCACTGAGGACAACACTGCTAGGGTGGTGACCACAGTGGAGAGCCTGGTGCACAACGTCAGCAGCGGGAGTGGAGGTGTCCAAGGTGGGGCTCAGTTGGTGACGGCCGTGGCTGAAGGCCTCGGCAGAATATCCCAGTTGCTGGGGTACGTGACCCAGTCTCAGATAGGCATTGCCGAGGCATTGCAGAGCGTGCCCCTGGCACTGAGGGGCATTGCAGAGCATGCCCCTGGCACTGAGGGGCATTGCCGAGGCATTGCAGAGCGTGCCCCTGGCACTGAGGGGCATTGCAGAGCATGCCCGTCACTGAGGGGCATTGCCGAGGCATTGCAGAGCATGCCCCTGTCACTGAGGGGCATTGCCGAGGCATTGCAGAGCGTGCCCCTGTCACTGAGGGGCACTGCAGGGCATGCCCCTGTCACTGAGGGGCATTGCCGAGGCATTGCAGAGCGTGCCCCTGTCACTGAGGGGCATTGCAGAGGCACTGCAGAGCATGCCCCTGTCACTGAGGGGCATTGCCGAGGCACTGCAGAGCGTGCCCCTATCACTGAGGGGTATTCCGAGCATGCCCCTGCCACTGAGGGGCATTGCCAAGGCACTGCAGGGCATGCCCCTGTCACTGAGGGGCATTGCCGAGGCACTGCAGGGCATGCCCCTGTCACTGAGGGGCATTGCCGAGGCACTGCAGAGCATGCCCCTGTCACTGAGGGGCATTGCAGAGCATGCCCCTGTCACTGAGGGGCATTGCAGAGAATGCCCCTGTCACTGAGGGGCATTGCCGAGGCACTGCAGAGCATGCCCCTGTCACTGAGGGGCATTGCCGAGAGCGTCGACACTATGGTGCAGACATTGGGGAGCTGCCAGAGTTGGCAGAGCCAGATGACGCAGGGGCAGCCCGAGCCTCAATCCTGCTGCCCCTCCATCCCGAGGTAAACCCCAGGGCCCTCTAGGTACCGACCAAGAGGAGGGGACGCTTCCCCGAGTTCCACCCCACTGACAACGGCATGTTGCAGTCAATACCCGGTACAGTACCCGGGCATGTACCGTCGGCAAATGCGCCGGG
The DNA here is from genome assembly GCF_902713615.1 of Scyliorhinus canicula. Lineage (NCBI taxonomy): Eukaryota > Metazoa > Chordata > Chondrichthyes > Carcharhiniformes > Scyliorhinidae > Scyliorhinus > Scyliorhinus canicula. Next base: position 8,561,744 of record NC_052148.1, on the reverse strand, counting down.
GCGGTCCGGCCCAAGAGCAGCCAGAGGCCACCCACCAGGAGCATCAAGAGTTACGGGATGCAATAAACAGCTGGCTGCCTCCACCTCAGAAGTGCATCCTGGGCACACACCTAGACGCAGCGGTTAGAACACGGAAAGCTAAGAACATAAGAGGATGGCTGAGAGGGCACGGGGCAATGGGGTAAGGGGGGGGTAAGGGGAGGGGTGCAGGGGAAAGGGTGGGGGGAGGATCTGGGAGGGGCGGGGGAGAGTGGGACGGCACCACTGGGTGAGTGGGTCAATTGGGGACACTTATGTAAACCATTAAAATTTGTTCACCTCGATCAATATGATATCTCTGGCACTTTCTTCTACAATGCGGGCCAAGCACCAATCCCATGTCCCAGCTCCCCGGTCATGGAGGTCCTGGACTCCCAGGACCCCCCCCCCCTCCAGCCAACACATGCAGGTGATGGGTGTGAGCGAGCACTCAGCAGCAGGCAGGCAGGGGTCAGCCTATGGCATAGATTGAGGAGTACCAGCTCTCTGTGGCTTATCACCACCCCCTGCCGTCGACCGTGCCCTGCTGACACTGCCGACACAGTCCCATCTGTAGTGATCTCTGTATATCAATATACATGATCAATGTATGTAAATGTAGTACAGTCATTACAACACTAGATGTCTCACTATCAGAAGGTATAAGAACGACTTTCCCGCTCTTTCGCAGAGAGTGTGCTCTAGGATAGTGAACAGACAAGACATAGAATAGCTAGAGAAAGAGAAGTTATAAGTTATTTCATAATTGCATTGTATAGTTAGTTAGTTATCTGTATTGTATGTTATTTATTTTACTAATTGAATATTGAGTACAAATGACTCACTATTATTCTTTATATTACTCATTAATAGTTAATCTTTTACAAGAAGACTATTGGTCATTATATCAACTCGGCTGGTTCAAAGAGTACTATAGGGGCTGGTTTAGCTCACTGGGCTAAATCGCTGGCTTTTAAAGCAGGCCAGCAGCATGGTTCAATTCCCGTACCAGCCTCCCCGGACAGGTGCCGGAATGTGGCGACTAGGGGCTTTTCACAGTGACTTCATTGAAGCCTACTCGTGACAATAAGCGATTTTCACTTTCATTTTTCATATATGTTACGTAAAGTAATATGACATGTTACCAGGAGTATAAAGGTAACATAACATGATATGTTATGATATGATTAAAGCTTTTAAGAAATACAAGTGAAGATTTAGAAGCAACAAAAAAATTTTTAATAAAAGAAAATCGGAATCAACTATTCGACGACAGAGATCATCGCTACATCAAAAACTTTGACAAAAACAACTTTTCAATGGACCAGGTTCATGCACCAAGACATCTCAAGACCACTGGAAATTTAAGTTTGAATTGGAAATTGTTCAAACAACAGTTTCAACTCTATTTAGAAGCTGGTGATTTAAGTGCAGCACCAGAAGCTGGAAGAATTGCTTTACTTCAGTCCCTGACAGGACAGCAAGCAATCAAAATCTTCAATTCATTTCATTTTAATGCTGGTGAAGATAAAACAAAATTTGATCGAGTTATGGCGAGGTTCGGTGAACATTGTAAAATGCAGACCAATGAGATTTTAGAACGACTAAAATTTCACAGAAGAGTTCAAAAAGTTGGTGAACCGGTGAATAATTTCATCACAGATCTCAAACTCTTAGCCAAAACGTGTAACTATCAGATCTACATGATTCACTTGCTAGAGACCAGATTGTGTATGGCATGCTTGATGAGTCTGTCAGAGAAGCACTAATTCGTCAAAATGATTTAACTTTACAAATCGACAAATGTATATCCGTGGAACAGAAAAAAAAGTCAGTATTTAGATTTCATCCCAAGGAAAAAAGTGCGAATCTCTACCACGTGGCAGAGAAAATCAAATGGTGTTGCAGACAAAGCAGAAGTCTGTGAGGAACGGAAGCGATCCTTCACAAGCATTTTCAAGCTCTGCACGTGCGCACTATGCACAAAAATGCGAGATATCGAAGAAGAAATCTGCAAAAGCGCGTACTTCACAAATAGGTCATGATGACAATGTGATTACGTGTCACAGGTGTGGCTACGTCCAGTTAAAGGGAAACTGCCCTGCTTTTGGTAAACGCTGTTTAAAGTGTCAGAAGTTAAACCATTGTTGCTCTCTTTGGTTCTAAATATGGCGGTCAATACGGTTGCCTTCCTTAATTCTAATTACGTTTGCTTTAGAGTCGCCAGGTATCTTCCGATACCGCCACAAGGTTCAAACCCGAATACTGATTAAAGAGTCGGTTAGTTCAAAGTCAATACTATTTATTTACACACACAGCAATATCTACTCATGCACAAAATACTACAGACTAAACTATCACTACTGCTAAAACCTATACTTAGCTTCGGGCCCCCACTCAGTCAGAGGAACAATGGCCATTGTTCGGTTCTGAGGCTGCTGGGGTCGAAGTGGTAGAGGGGAACAGCTAATGTCGTCCGTCTGGTAGCGAGCGTTGACCTTGGACTTACTGCTTCTGGTGTAGCTGGTGGACGGGTCTCTCCGCTTTCAGAGCTGATTCCAAGAGTGTGATTCTCTCTCGGGGGCTTCTTCTTATACCCAAAGGAGGCTTCGCGCGCTTTTGGGCGGGCCTTGAACTTGGCCCCAATCAATGGGGCCATTTCTTGATCATTAGCATTGATCCTGACCAATAAAGGGGTGGGTATCCTGATGGTTGGGCGTGTCCTAGGTGGCCGTTGGCCTGCTTTGTTTTCTGCTTTCGGTTTGGGGAACCGCGAGGTCTGGGGCCAGATCGGTTACTTAAGTACCTTCCTTTGTTCCCGGAGATGGGCCATCCACATGCTAATGGGCCGACAGTTTCAGTCTCACCTGGGAGCTGTTTCTGAGGAGCTGTTTGGTGGGTGCGTCTGGGGATGGCAGGCAGGACTGGTGCCAGGGGGCCGGTGCCAACTCACCCATACAGTCAGGTGGAGTGTGTTGGGCTTCTTGCAGCACTGGGTGGAGGTCCTCCTGGTCACACTCCCCGAGCTGACGGCCCCTGCCACTGCCTTGCAGGCGGCACTGGCTGCCCTGTGGCTGACCCTCCAAGCCCCTCAGGGAACAGGATATCCCACGTGGACTCCACCATGTCCATCATTCTGGCCAGGTCAGCATCCCGAATCATGGAGCTGGTATGTGCTGTAGCATGGCTGCGTGCTGCCTGGGGTTTGCTCAGCGGGATCAGTTGATGTGCTTCTCCGCCTCGTTAGTGGGGCTGGTTTAGCACAGTGGGCTAAGACAGCTGGCTTGTAATGCAGAACAAGACCAGCAGCGCGGGTTCAATTCCTGTTCAAGCCTCCCCGAACAGGCGCCGGAATGTGGCGACTAAGGCCTTTTCACAGTAACTTCACTGAAGCCTACTTGTGACAATAAGTGATTATTATAGTGGGGAGCTGCCGGGCCCAGTGCCAGCGAATCAGCCAGCAGGACGTCATTTGCAGCGTGAAGCCCGTGGGGCATCATTACCGCCCTAATTAACGTTAGATACCGTTGTCTGCCTCGCCGGGTTAGCTGTCGGAAAATACCCGGAGGTTCCCCCTCGTTACCACACTTAGACACTTTTCTCATTAAATCACACACTGAATGTTTGTGGAGGGAGTTCCAGAATCCAGGGGGCTGCTTTGTCCTGGATGGGGTCGAGCTTCTTGAGTGTTGGAGCTTCACTTATCCAGGCAAGTGGAGAATATTCTGTTCCACTCCTGCCTTGTGCCTTGCAGATAGTGAACAGGCTTTGGGGGGGTCAGAGGTGAGTTATTCGCTGCATAATTCCTACCCTTTGACCCGCTTTTCTTGCCATATCATTTTTGTATAACTTAATTTTTTAAAAATAATTTGTGTGACATGGGTGTCGCTGGCTAGGTCAGTATTTACTGCCCATGCAGAGTTATTTTCAACAGTAGATTATTACCAAGCGTGTGCTTTCTTGGAAATGTAAAATCAGATTGAAACTGAAAGTGATCTGTTTTTGCAATATAAACCACAGACCCAGGACTGAAACATTTCATTTAGACATCCACCCTGTTCACTGAAGACCACAACCGGTCACCAGGTAATTGTGTGTTTTGTTAATTGCACTGAATTGCTGACTCTCCACTCATTGCTGAGTGTTTTAGTTCTCCCTCGTCTCATCTCTCTCTGTGTTTTTCTCTCTCTCTCTGAGTGCGCTGTACAGTGCCTGATGTTTTTTATTCTAATTTACTTCCGTCTGTCTCAGTGTTTGTTGCTGGCTCGGCCTCTCTCTCTCATCTTGCATTGGGTGTATCACTCAGTGTCACATTCCTTTGTGTGGTGCCTCTGATCTGCAATTTGTGCATCAACATAATTCTCCAGCAGACCAATCCAGACTTTCTAAATCTGGCAAGTGGGTCAAAGTTGAGTAGCGCAAATAAGAGAACATAAGAACTAGGAGCAGGAGTAGGCCATTTGGCCCCTCGACCCTGCTCCACCATTCAATGAGATCATGGCTGATCTTCTTGTGGACTCAGCTCCACTTTCCCACCCGCTCACCATAACCTTTTATTCCTTTACTGTTCAAAAATCTATCTATCTTTGCCTTAAAAACATTCAACGAGGTCGCCTCAACTGCTTCACTGGGCAGGGAATTCCACAGATTCATGAAATTTTAGCTGAAAACGTTCCTGCTCAACTCCATCCTAAATCTGCTCCCCCTTATTTTAAGGCTATGCCCCCTAGTTCTAGTTTCACCCGCCAGTGGAAGCAACCTGCCTGCTTCTATCCTACCTATTCCCTTCATAATTTTATATGTTTTTATGAGATTCCCCTCATTCTTCTAAATTCCAATGAGTATAGCCCCAGACTACTTAGTCTCTGCTCATAAACTAATCCTCTCAACTCCAGAATCAATCTGGTGAATCTCCTCTGCACCCCCTCCAGAGCCAGAACATCCTTTCTCAGGTAAGGGGAGGTCGTGCCTGACAAACCTGTTAGAGTTCTTTGAAGAGATAACAAATAGGTTAGACCAAGGAGAGCCAATGGATGTTATCTATCTTGACTTCCAAAAGGCCTTTGACAAGGTGCCTCACGGGAGACTGCTGAGTAAAATAAGGGCCCATGGTATTCGAGGCAAGGTACTGACATGGATTGACGATTGGCTGTCAGACAGAAGGCAGAGAGTTGGGATAAAAGGTTCTTTTTCGGAATGGCAACCGGTGACAAGTGGTGTCCCGCAGGGTTCAGTGTTGGGGCCACAGCTGTTCTCTTTATATATTAACGATCTAGATGACGGGACTGGGGGCATTCTGGCCAAGTTTGCCGATGATACAAAGATAGGTGGAGGGGCAGGTAGTATTGAGGAGGTGGGGAGGCTGCAGAAAGATTTAGACAGTTTAGGAGAATGGTCCAAGAAGTGGCTGATGAAATTCAACGTGGGCAAGTGCGAGGTCTTGCAATTTGGAAAAAAGAATAGAGGCATGGACTATTTTCTAAACGGTGACAAAATTCATAATGCTAAAGTGCAAAGGGACTTGGGAGTCCTAGTCCAGGATTCTCTAAAGGTAAACTTGCAGGTTGAGTCCGTAATTAAGAAAGCAAATGTAATGTTGTCATTTATCTCAAGAGGCTTGGAATATAAAAGCAGGGATGTACTTTTGAGGCTTTATAAAGCACTAGTTAGGCCCCATTTAGAATACTGTGTGCAATTTTGGGCCCCACACCTCAGGAAGGACATACTGGCACTGGAGCGGGTCCAGCGGAGATTCACACGGATGATCCCAGGAATGGTAGGCCTAACATACGATGACCGTCTGAGGATCGTGGGATTATATTCATTGGAGTGTAGGAGGTTGAGGGGAGATCTAATAGAAACTTACAAGATAATGAATGGCTTGGATAGGATGGACGTAGGGAAGTTGTTTCCATTAGCAGGGGAGACTAGGATGCGGGGGCACAGCCTTAGAATAAAAGGGAGTCACTTTAGAACAGAGATGAGGAGAAATTTCTTCAGCCAGAGAGTGGTAGGTCTGTGGAATTCATTGCCACAGAGGGCGGTGGAGGCCGGGACGTTGAGTGTCTTTAAGACAGAAATTGATAAATTCTTGATTTCTCAAGGAATTAAGGGCTATGGGGAGAGAGCGGGTAAATGGAGTTGAAATCAACCATGATTGAATGGTGGAGTGGACTCGATGGGCCGAATGGCCTTACTTCCGCTCCTATGTCTTATGGTCTTATGGTAAGGAGATCAAAACTGTACACAGTACTCCAGGTGTGGCCTCACTAACACCCTATACAGCTGCAACATAACCTCCCTGCTTTTAAACTCCATCCCTCCAGCAATGAAGAACAAAATTCCATTTGCCTTCTTAATTACCTGCTGCACCTGCAAACCAACTATTTGTGATTCATGCACAAGGCCACCCAGGTCCCTCTGCACAGCAGCATGCTGCAATTTTTCACCATTTAAATAATCATCCATTTGTTGTTATTCCTGCCAAAATGGATGACCTCACATTTACCAACATTGAACTCTATCTGCCAGATCTTGCCCACTCACTTAAACTATCTATATCCCTCTGCAGACTTTCGGTGCTCTCTGCACACTTGGCTCTATCACGTTTCTTAGTGTCATCTGGGAACTTTGACACATTAACTTAGTCCCCAACTCCAGATCATCTATGTAAATTGTGGACCCAACACTAATCCCTGAGGGACACCACAAACCACAGATCACCAACCAGAAAAACATCCATTTATCCCTACTCTTTGTTTTCTGCCAGTTAACCAATCCTCCATCCATGCTAATACATTACTTGTAATGCCATGCACCCTTATCATATGCAGCAGCCTTTTGTGCGGCACTTTTTCGAATACCTTCTGGGAATCCAGATACATCACATCCACCGGTTCCCCTTTGTCCACCCCGCTCATAATGTCCTCAAAGAAGTCCAATAAATTAGTCAAACATGATCTGCCTTTCACGAACCCATGCTGCATCTGTCCAATGTTACAATTTCTATCCAGATGTCTCGCTATTTCTTCCTTAATGATAGATTCAAGCATTTTCCCCAGCACAGAAGTTAAGCTCACCTGCCTTTTATCTACCTCCTTTTTTAAACAGTGACATCACATTTGCAGTTTTCCAATCTGCCGGAACCGCCCCAGAGGCCAACAAAGTTCGGTAAATTACACCAAGCAATTTAGCTATTTCCCCCACTCTTTTAGTACCCTGGGATGCATTCAATGAGGGCCAGGAGACTTATGTATCTTTAGCCACATTAACTTGCCCAACACTCTTAGCTGCTTAGCTGCTGTTGGAAAAGTCAAAAGTTCTACTCCTTCTCACAAACACCTTTATTTTCCATTAACACAACTCTACAAAAACTCTATCATCACATCACATTCCGCAAAGGCATTACTGGATACTTAACATAAATGAGACATTTAATTAGAATGCCTCTTAATCCATTCCTCAACAGTCTCCCCTTCCTTGGAGAAAAAAAAATAATTTGGTGAAAACAAAATTACAAGAGACTCAAAAACACACACAATTTACCCCCTTTTTTTTAGTTTTGGAAGGAAAAAAAGCAAAGTCACAGAAACAGTGACAAACTGGCCTTCATAGAACATAGAACAGTACAGCACAGAACAGGCCCTTCGGCCCTCAATGTTGTGCCGAGCCATGATCACCCTACTCAAACCCCTATACCCGTAACCCAACAACCCCCCCCCCCCCTTAACCTTACTTTAATTAGGACACTACGGGCAATTTAGCATGGCCAATCCACCTAACCCGCACATCTTTGGACTGTGGGAGGAAACCTGAGCACCCGGAGGAAACCCACGCACACAGGGGGAGGACGTGCAGACTCCACACAGACAGTGACCCAGCCGGGAATTGAACCTGGGTCCCTGGAGCTGTGAAGCATTTATGCTAACCACCATGCTACCCTGCTGCCCTTTAACAATAACAATATCCAATTATTGGATTAACAATATCCAAATGTTTCTGTGAACTAGCCCCTCTTTTTGTTAAACAGTCGGACAATTGATAGCTACTGTCGATCCATTCAAATTTTGCTATCTCCCCTCTGTCCAACATCCAATTCAAACTTGCGATGTCCATCCTTAACCTTTTCTCATTCACACTTTTTGTAGAGTGCACATTTTCCCACAGGGATTTATTGTCAATATGACAGTCAATGGTTATGTTACCCAAGGCCCCTAATCCCAAAATTTCTGCCAATATCTGAGATATATAAAATGCCATATCCACCGCCTCTACAAGGCTTAACATTCTAGCAGCCAAAGTGCTTTTGACCACTCTCCTTATTTTCTTTGTTTCCCACACAAGAGGGCAACATTTACCATTGTTCCCCAAAAGGAAAATTATAAAACCTCCTGCGTTTGAAACTCCATCACATATTTGCATAGGACGCATCACTATGAACTATGAGTTTCAAATGCCTAAGGTCACCTAAAACCGGGAACCTCAAAAAACACTCCTGCATTTTTAGTTTGACCAACACTTTATTTGCTCTTATTATGTCTTCCACTTTGGGATCATTCATTTTTGTACTCAACTCTAAGACATCAAAACTAACATCCGGTCTAGTCTGTCTACCTAACCAATTCAGTTGCCCAATTAAACTTGCTCTTTTTCCATCTTTGAAACCACTGCATCTTTTTGTGAAACCTGACCATGACTAATTGCTAATGGGCTGATGCTCTCCAAATAAGATTGCTGATGTAAAGTTGCCCCTAACTTAGTCTGTCCGATTTCGACTCCAAAATATTTAAATGCGCTGGAGGCCTGACTTCCAATCCTGACTCCTTTCCTCAAACCAGAGATTACAATAGCTTCAAATCACTAGTCCCACCCCACAAAAAATCATCGACATGCATCATAAAGATGCCAGAAAGATTTCCTTTATAGTGCCAGTAAAACATTGCTGGATCTGCTTTCAACTGGCAACAGCCTAACTTTAACAAAACTGACCTTACCGAAAAATACCAGACTCTAGACCAGGGGTGGGCAAACTACGGTTAATGGGGGGGGGTTACTTACTGGTATAGGGTGGATACGTTGACTTGAGTAGGGTGATCATTGCTCGGCACAACATCGAGGGCCGAAGGGCCTGTTCTGTGCTGTACTGTTCTATGTTCTATATGAGGCGCCCAGAATCATAACCGGGTGAAGTAATTATTTTACTTAATATACTATGCGGCCCTTTGTGAATTGTGAATTTCTGAATGTGGCCCTTGCACGGAAAAGTTTGCCCACCCCTGCTCTAGACGCATCATTTAATCCATATACACATTTGTTCAACTTCCAGAGTACCCCTTCTGTGTTAGTTGCCTCTTTCGGAGGATGGAGAAAAATGTCTCTCTGGAGCTGATGCCCCTGCAAAAAGGCAGCTTTTATATCTATAGATTTGAATTCCCATGCCTTTGTGGCTAATAGAACCAAGAAGATCTTTAAAATAACCTTTCCTGCCCGGGTGAATCTACCCTTAAATCCTGATCTTCTAAGTTTTCTTTAAATCCCCTCGCCACAAGCCTGGCCTTTGCCTTATAAGTTCCATCTGGTAGAACCTTTTCTGTGCAAATCCATGTGGGATAGAGTTCTTTGCCCCCCATCCGGAACTTCGTGTATACCCCAAATTCACTCCAACTATGCAGTTCTTGCTGTTTGACATCTTTTACAACTTTTTCATCTAACTTATTGGAAGCCACCAAAATTTCACATGCATGTGGGCTTCTACTCCCAGTTGCCTTTATAGTCTTACCCATGTTCCGAGACCTTGATAATCTAAGTCCCCTATCCAGCCTGGTATCTCGTTCTGTACCACTACTGCTTGATCTTTCCATTCTGCTATGGGATGTCCTTTCAATAGTTCTCGACCAATTCCTGGAAACCTGTTCACTATCTGATGTACTATCTAAAGTGGCACTGCGTTTCTGGCCCTCCATTTTTCAACGTCATGTTTCCAATCCATTGTCTTGACATCCTCCCCTGAATGCGGTACATTCAACCAATGTTCATACTTTCCAGTGGCCTTCCCTGCTCTACTAATAACAGTTGCATCCTTCCATTGACTAGTCCTTTCAGGCAAGTATGTCACTTTTATACCAACTTTTGGCAGTTGTCCTTTCGGAGAAATGGCCTGTTCTAATTCATCGGAAGTATTGTGTTCCTCCACAGAAACCCTGGCTATATCAGTTAACTGGTCAACTGGTCCTCATATTTCTGTAACACGTGCGTACCAGGTGACCCTGGTTTGTCATGTCTGCTCGGTCTAAATTTGAAAATTTGTAATCTGCACCCATTATCATTGATGAATGTACCCTAATAATTTGATTGCCATGTTGCAAAATAATTGTTTTGCCATTTATGCCTATGATCTTTCCTGGGCCTTTACATTCATTAAAATTGACTCTCTTATAATATACCATGTCTCCTTACTGAAAAACGGTATTTGATGACCGTACATTATACCTTAAAGCTCTGCGAATTCTTTCAGAGACTTCTGCTTCCAAAAGAACTTTTCTACTGCTATGTAATATATTTAAATGCTCAGCAAAGGCAGAGCTAATTGTAGTCCCTTCCCAAGCTGGAGGCTGGTCATCCAAAATGGACGGAATTTTAGGATTTCTGCCAAACACTAATTGATAGGGACTACAGCCCCAACCATCTGCAATGAATTCTTTGCATGTACCGCCCATGCTAAAGCTGAATTTAACTTGCAGTTTGGTCTATCTGCCAAAATTCTCCGGAGCGTGCATCTACTACGGCATGGTTTCTTTCACACACACCATTACTAAATGGGATTTCTGCAGCCATATTCGTAACTGTGATATTAACGTTTTCACACTCATCGTTAGCAAACTCTCCCCCATTGTCCGTAAGGAATTTTGCCGGTGGGCCCATTCTTGTCCCTATCCATGTTCCATGATTTGATCCAGAAATACTCTTTTCTTTACTTCGTACAACAGTTGATTGACTAAATCTGGTTGCTAAATCTACAAAATGCAAAATAAATATATTGTTAGTTTTATCCCAGATCTTAAGGTCCATGGCCACAATTACGTTAAAATCCCTGGCCAAAGGTAGGGTTACTATCGGTCATAATGGTGTCCTTCTGTACTTCCGACAAACTTCACAGTGATCACTAACCTGTTCTATCAGTTTAGTATAGTCTTCATCCCTTACCCCTGCATCCTTTAATAAACGTTTTCAGCCACCGAGGAGACGGATGCGCAAATTGTCCCTGCAGTTTTAATACAACAAGGTTTTTATCAGCTAAAGTCCCATTTCCAACTGCCATTAACACATCCTCAACAACTGTCCTTGAATTATTATTTGTCAATAATGGAATACAATAGTGTCCCAACTGTGTAAATTGTAAGTCCACCGTCTTTCCAAAAACTGTTGCCTTATCCTGTTCCATATCCAGTTTCATGTGTGCTTTCTTCATCGACGGTCTGCTCAGAAGCAAAGGTATCTCACTTGATACAACATCCGTGCTAATGAAATGATTCACTCCGGCAAGGGAGCACCACTCTTTTCAGCGGCTTCAGAATATTATTATCCCCAAACCGGAAACTTGTGGAACTTTCAAATTCCGTAACCTTGTTACAATTTTCAGCATTCAAAGAGTCCAGGTAACATATTTTAAAAATGTTTTTATTAAGGTATTTGCAAACATTTTTATAATAATAACAAAAACAATAACATTAACATGGTAAAATAAGCATTTCCCCACCCAACCCAATCTTCACACACCTCAACCATCTAACATCTATCCGTCCCCCCCCTTCAGAATGCTGCTTCTGCTGACATTTTCATTTCCCCCCGAGAAAGTTAACGAACGGCTGCCACCTCCAGGAGAACCCCAACATTGACCCTCTTAAGGAAAACTTTATTTTCTCAAGACTGAGAAACCCAGCCATGTCGGGGCTTTGAGTCCCTCCACATTAAAATGATCCGTCTCCAGGCTACCAGGGAGGCAAAGGCCAAAACATAGAACATTACAGCGCAGTACAGGCCCTTCGACCCTCGATGTTAGGCCGACCTGTGAAACCCCTTTAAAGTCCCTCTACACTATTCCCTTATCGTCCATATGCCTATCCAATGACCATTTAAATGCCCTTAATGTTGGCGAGTCCACTACTGTTGCAGGTAGGGCATTCCACACCCGTACTACTCTCTGAGTAAAGAACCTACCTCTGACATCTGTCCTATATCTATCTCCCCTCAATTTAAAGCTATGTCCCCTCATGCTGGACATCACCATCCGAGGAAAAAGGCTCTCACTGTCCACCCTATCTAATCCTCTGATCATTTTGTATGCCTCAATTAAGTCACCTCTTAACCTTCTTCTCTCTAACGAAAACAGCCTCAAGTCCCTCAGCTTTCCCTCATAAGATCTTCCCTCCATACCAGGCAACATTCTGGTAAATCTCCTCTGCACCCTTTCCCAATTCTTCCTCATCCTTCCTGTAATGCAGCGACCAGAATTGCACGCAATACTCCAAATGCGGTCGCACCAGTTTTGTACAGCTGCAACATGACCTCATGGCTCCGAAACTCAATCCTCTGCCAATAAAAGCTAACACACCATACACCTTCTTAACAACCCTCTCAACCTGGGTGGCAACTTTCAGGGATCTATGTACATGGATACCGAGATCTCTCTGCTCATCCACACTACCAAGAATCTTACCATTAGCCCAGTACTCTGCCTTCCTGTTATTCCTTCCAAAATGAATCACCTCACACTTTTCTGCATTGAACTCCATTTGCCACCTCTCAGTCCAGCGCTGCAGCTTATCTATGTCCATCTGTAAATTGTAACATCCTTCCGCACTGTCCACAACTCCACTGACTTTAGTGTCATCTGCAGATTTACTCACCCATGCTTCTACGCCCTCCTCCAGGTCATTTATAAAAATGACAAACAGCAGTGGCCCCAAAACAGATCCTTGTGGTACACCACTAGTAACTGGACACCAGTCGGAGCATTTCCCATCAACCACCACTCTTTGTCTTCTATCAGCTAGCCAATGTCTGATCCAAACTGCTAAATCACCCTGAATCCCATGCCTCCGTATTTTCTGCAAGAGCCTACCGTGGGGAACCTTATCAAACGCTTTACTGAAATCCATATACACCACATCAACTGCTTTACCCTCATCCACCTGTTTGGTCACCTTCTTGACGAACTCAATGAGGTTTGTGAGGCACGGCCTAACTTTCACAAAACCGTGTTGACTACGTCTAATCAAATTATTCCTTTCCAGATGATTATACATAATATCTCTTATAAACCTTTTGCAAGACTGCCCACAATAGAAGTAAGGCTCACTGGTCTATAGTTACCGGGGTTGTCTCTACTCCCCTTCTGAAATTGAAAATCGCTTATTGTCACGAGTAGGCTTCAATGAAGCTACTGTGAAAAGCCCCTAGTCGCCACATTCCGGTGCCTGTCCAGGGAGGCTGGTACGGGAATCGAACCGTGCTACTTGCCTGTTTGGTCTGCTTTAAAAGCCAGCAATTTAGCCCAGTGAGCTAAAACGGCCCCTTCTTGAACAAGGGGACAATATTTGCTATCCTCCAGTCTTCTGACACTATTCCTGTAGACAAAGATGACTGAAAGATCAAAGCCAAAGGCTCAACAATCTCCTCCCTAGCTTCCCAGAGAATCCTGGGATAAATCTCATCTGGCCCAGGGGACTTATCTATTTTCACCCTTTCCAGAATTGTTAACACCTCCTCCTTATGAACCTCAATCCTGTCTAGTCTAGTAGCCTGTATCTCAGTATTCTCCTCGACAACTTTGTCTTTTTCCTGTGTGAATACTGACAAAAATTATTCATTTAGCACCTCTCCTATCTCCTCGGACTCCATGCACAACTTCCCACTACTGTCCTTGACTGGCCCTACTCTTACCCTAGTCATTCCTTTACTCCTTACATATCTATAGAAAGCTTTAGGGTTATCCTTGATCCTACCTGCCAAAGACTTCTCATGTCCCCTCCTGGCTCTTCTTAGCTCTCTCTTTAGGTCCTTCCTAGCTAACTTGTAACTCTCGAGCCCCCTAACTGAAACTTCACGTCTCATCTTTACATAAGCCTCCTCTTCCTCTTGACAAGTGATTCAACTACTTTAGTAAACCACGGTTCCCTCACTCAACCACTTCCTCCCTGCCTTACAGGTACATACTTATCAAGGACACGCAGTAGCTGTTCCCTGAACAAGCTCCACATTTCCATTGTGCCCATCCCCTGCAGTTTTCCTCTCCATCCCATGCATCCTAAGTCTTGCCTCATCGCATCATAATTGCCTTTCCCCCAGATATTATTCTTGCCCTGCAGTATATACCTATCCCTTTCCATCACTAAAGTAAACGTAATCGAATTGTGGTCACTATCACCAAAGTGCTCACCTACCTCCAAATCTAACAGCTGTCCTGGTTCATTACCCAGTACCAAATCCAATATGGCTTTGCCTCTCATTGGCCTATCTACATACTGTGTCAGGACATTCTCCTGCACACATTGGACAAAAATGGACCCATCTAAAGTACTCAAACTATAGCGTTTCCAGTCAATATTTGGAAAGTTAAAGCCCCCCATAACAACTACCCTGTTGCTTTTGCTCCCATCCAGAATCATCTTTGCAATCCTTTCCTCTACATCTCTGGAACTTTTCGGAGGCCTATAGAAAACCCCTAACAGGGTGACCTCTCCTTTATCTTTCTAACCTCAGCCCATACTACCTCAGTAGACGAGTCCTCATCAAATGTCCTCTCAGCCACCGTAATACTGTCCTTGACTAACAATGCCACCCCTCCTCCTCTCTTACCACCTTCCCTGAGCTTACTGAAATATCTAAACCGAGGCACCTGCAAAAACCATTCCTGTCCCTGCTCTATCCATGTCTCCGAAATGGCCACAACAGCGAAGTCCCAGGTACCAACCCATGCCGCAAGTTCACCCACCTTATTCAGGATGTCGTATTCAATATTTTCCCCGCTTCTTGACTGTGATAGAGAAATACAAACATGATTCATTAAGTAAGCAAAACTGAACTTTATTTCCGAATTAGAACTGACTGCTAGCAGTATGGCTGAAACTTGAAGTCGGAAGGCAGTCAATTACAAACTGCTGAGTCCGTCCCAAGTCTGCGATATTACAGAAGAATAAGGCGATTTTTATACACTATAGGATCAGATAACATGAATACAACTTGGCCAGGAATTTAATCAAAAGTAAAACATAAGTAATAATCGTTACAATGGCGTCACCTTGCTGACCTTTAGGGGAATGGAGTTTCATATCATTATCTTGTCTTTGTTTTAAGAAAGGGACAAATTTGTTTACGAACAGGAAGAGACAGCTTTTCAGCTTGGTATTTATTGAGACTGCTTCTAGGTTCATGACGAACAAGCCTTATCTTAGAATTTCAGAGTCACCCAGTTCTCAGGTCATGTTGACCTCGGCTGTATCTGTGTATTTTGTATCTGTGTCTTAGGTTAAATTCAATTGTACCAAGAAGACTTGACTAGTTTTCCCATCATGCCATTATTTGCTTCACACAATACCGCAAGTTCACC
This sequence comes from Scyliorhinus canicula, assembly GCF_902713615.1. Classification (NCBI taxonomy): domain Eukaryota; kingdom Metazoa; phylum Chordata; class Chondrichthyes; order Carcharhiniformes; family Scyliorhinidae; genus Scyliorhinus; species Scyliorhinus canicula. The sequence goes on along the minus strand of NC_052148.1, from coordinate 8,546,119 downwards.
CACCTTATTCAGGACGCTCCAGACATTGAAGAAGACACACTTTAAACCACCTTCCTGCCTGCCGGTACACTCCTGCAACTTTGAAACCTTACTCATGACGTCACTACTCTCAACCTCCTGTATACTGGAGCTACAATTCAGGTTCCCAATCCCCTGCTGAACTAGTTTGAACCCTCCCGAAGAGCATTAGCTGATTTCCCCCCCCAGGATAGTGGTACCCCTCTGGTCCATGTAGACCATCCCGTTTGTAGAGGTCCCACTTACCCCAGAATGAGCCCCAATTATCCAGGAATCTGAAACCCTCCCTCCTGCACCATCCCTGTAGCCACGTGTTCAACTGCTCTCTCTCCCTATTCCTCGTCTCGCTAGCACGTGGCACGGGTAACAACTCAGAGATAATACCTCTGTCCTAGATCTAAGTTTCCACCATAGCTCCCTGACTTCCTGCCTTACATCCCTATCCCTTTTCTTACCTATGTCGTTGGCATCTATGTAGACCACGACTTGGGGCTGCTCCTCCTCCCCCTTAAGGATCCTGAAAACACGATCCGAGACATCACGGACCCTGGCAACACACCAACCGTGAGTCTCTCTCGTTCCCACAGAATCTCCTATCTATCCCCCTAACTATGGAGTCTCCAATGACTAATGTTCTACTCCTCACCCCCCTTCCCTTCTGAGCAACAAGGACAGACTCTGTGCCAGAGACCTGTGCCCCATGGCTGACCCCTGGTAAGTCGCCCCCCCCCCCCCAACAGTATCCAAAGCGGTATACTTGTTACTAAGGGGAATGACCACAGGGGGTCCCTGTACTGACTGCTTCTTCCCAGTCCCTCTCACTGTCACCCATCTATCTTTATTCTTCGGCATAACTACATCCCTGAAGCTTCTATCTATGACCACCTCTGCCTCCCGAATGATCCAAAGTTCATCCAGCTTCAGTTCCCTAACACGGTTTCTGAGGAGCTGGAGATGGGTGTACTTCCCACAGATGAAATCAACAGGGACACAGACGGCGTCCCTCACCTCAAACATTCTGCAGGAGGAACATTGCACTGCCTTCCCTGCCATCCCTCTAGATAAAAAAAAAGAAAAAGAAAGTAAGGGCTGACCTGTTATTCACTCTACCCCTTAGGTTAGAGGAGGTGGAAGGGTGAGGGACACTACAAGTTTAGTTTCTCGGGTTTAGAAACTGCCCAGCTTAAATACAGATAAAAAATAAAACACTTAACCAGCAACCACTGCGCCCCACACGAGAACAGCAATCAGCTGTTATGGGCCTGCGCAAACAATTTAAATCTTTACTACTTACCCAGCAGTCACTCTGTCCTCACTCCGACCGGATTCAGCTGGAAACTCCCAACAGTAATTTTTTTAAAAATTTACTCCGCATCTCAATGCACGTATGCAAATTTCTCCCGCAACAGCCAATCAGCAGCTCCGCTCTACTGCCCTCTGTTGGATGCTTGCCTTCATTTGAACACCTAGGGTCTCTTGCACATCGGCCTCTTTTGCCCCCTGAACTCCCGGATCTTCCGACAGTGCAAAGATCGCTACCTCCGGACTCGGCACTCGTGTTTCTAGCACCACGGACATTTCCTTCGCAAACCCCTGCCGAAACCCTCTGAGCTCGGGCATGCCCAAAACATGTGGACATGGTTTGCTGGGATTCCCGTGCACCTCACACATCTATCTTCTACCCCAAAAAACTTTCTCATCCTTGGCCCCTCATGTGTGCCTGGTAGACCATCTTCAATTGTATTAGGCTATGCCTGGCGCATGATGAGGAGGAATTGACCCTGCTTAGGTCGTCCGCCCATAGACCCGCCTCTAACGTTCCTCCTAGCTCGTCCTCCCACTTGCCCTTGAGCTCCTCCACCAAGGTTTCCTCCACCTCCAACAGTTCCTGGTAGATATCCAACACCTCCCCCTCCCCCACCCAGGTACCAGAAACTACCTTGCTCCCCTGTACCCCCTACCAGCTCCCCTGTATAAACATATCCCCCATCCTCTCAATCCCTGCTCTCCGCCATATCCAGAACCCCCCATCCATACTTCCCGGGGCAAACTGGTGATTATTACAGATTGGGGACCAGGCCGATGCTCCCTCTGCTCTCACATATCTCCTAGGGGCAGCAGGGTAGCATGGTGGTTAGCATAAATGCTTCACAGCTCCAGGGTCCCAGGTTCGATTCCCGGCTGGGTCACTGTCTGTGTGGAGTCTGCACGTCCTCCCCCTGTGTGCGTGGGTTTCCTCCGGGTGCTCCGGTTTCCTCCCACAGTCCAAAGATGTGCGGGTTAGGTGGATTGGCCATGCTAAATTGCCCGTAGTGTCCTAAAAAAAGTAAGGTTAATGGGGGGGGGGGGGTTGTTGGGTGACGGGTATAGGGTGGATATGTGGGTTTGAGTAGGGTGATCATGGCTCGGCACAACATTGAGGGCCGAAGGGCCTGTTCTGTGCTGTACTGTTCTATGTTCTATGTACTCTATCCTGTATCCCCCTTGGCAGCAGCAGCAGAAAGGCCGGCACCTGTTTCCTCAGGAAGTCTCTCACTTGCAAATACCTAAAACAATTCCCTGGCGGCAGTTTAAATTTATCCTCCAGCGCCTTCCTCTACACTTTTAGATAGAGGATCTGGATCAGCGCAGGCTTGGAGGGCCAAACGGCCTGTTCCTGTGCTCTAATTTTTCTTTGTTCTTTGTTCTTCAAGCTGGGAAAGCTCCCATATATAAACAAATCCCCCATCCTTCTAATGTGTGCCCTCTACCAGCTCTGGAATGTACCATCCAGCCTGCCTGGTACAAACCTGTGGTTATTACAAATCGGGATCCAGACCGACGCACCCTCCACCCTTCTTATACCTCCTCCGTTGCCCCCAGATTCTCAGTGCCGCCACTACCACTGGACTTGTTGAGTAACGGGCCGGCGAGAATGGCAGAGGTGCCTTTACCAGTGCTCCCAGACTGGTGCCTTTACATGATCTCCTCCGACCCCATAAGTTCCTTGTAAATGTCTGAGATGCTCCCTTCTCCTACCCACCCTCTGGAAACTACCCTGTCCTGAATCCCCCTTAGCGGTAAGAGCGGGAAGGTTGACACCTGTTTACGTAGGAAGTCCTGCACCTGCAGATACCTGAATTTGTTTCCCCTCGCCAACCCAAACTTCTCCTCCGGCGCCCTCATACTCGGAAAGCTCCCCTCCATATCCCCCATCCTCTCAATCCCTGCTCTCCGCCATATCCAGAACCCCCCATCCATACTTCCCGGGGCAAACTGGTGATTATTACAGATTGGGGACCAGGCCGATGCTCCCTCTGATCTCACATATCTCCTCCATTGCCCCAGACTCTCAGGGCCGCCACCACCACGGGGCTGGTGGATTACCGTGCTGGCGGGAACGGCAGAGGCGCAGTTACCAATGCCCCCAGACTGGTTTGCTTGCATGAAGTCGCCTCCAACCGCTCCCATGCCGACCCCTCCCCCATTACCCACTTCCTAATCATAGCTATATTAGCTGCCCAGTACTAGTTGCAGAAGTTCGCCAGCGCCAACCCCCCCCCCCCCCCCCCGACTACGCTCCAACAATATTTTCTCCACCCGCGAGGTTTTAATCGCCCACACAAAGCCCAAAGTGATCTTGTTCACCTGCTTGAAATAGGCCTTAGGGATGAAGATGGGGAGGCACCGAAAGACAAACAGAAATCTGGGGAGGACCGTCATTTCCAGGGTCTGTACCCTATCGCCAGTGATAACAGGAGCATGTCCCATCTCTTAAAGTCCCCTTCCATTTGCTCGACCAACCGGGATTGATGAAACTTATGCAGTGCCTCCCATTACGGAGCCACCTGGATTCCCAGATAGCGAAAGCTCTTCCCCATCTTTCTAAGCGGCAGATCACCCAGTCTCTCCTCCTGCCCTCTAGCCTGAATCACGAACATCTCACTCTTCCCCATGTTCAATTTCTACCCTGAAAAACTGCCAAATTCCCCCAAGATGCACATAACCTCCCCGATCCCCTCCCAACGGGTCCGAAACGTACAAAAGCAAATTGTCCGCGTAGAGCGAGACCCGGTGATCCACCCCACCCAGCTCCCCCCCCAACCAGCCACTGCCGGTTCCTCGAAGCTATGGCCAGTGGCTCTATAGCTAGAGCAAACAATAAGCGGGCGAGGGGGCACCGTTGCCTCGTCCCTCGATGTAATGTTAAAATGGCAAGCAACGGGAAAGTCAGGGTCCTGAATGCGCACAGACCGAAGATGCTCAGCAAAGCGATCACCCAGTCTGCGTTTGGTCTCTCCGATATAGAGGAGACCACATTGGGAGCAGCGAATGCAGTAGAACAAATTGGAAGAGATGCAAGTGAAACGCTGCGTTACCTGGAATGAGTGTTTTGGGCCTGGGATGTTAAGCATGGAAGAGGTAAAGGGGCAGGTGTTACACCTTCTGCGATTGCATGGGAAAGTGCCATGAGTGATGGGAGAGGTACTGGGTATGGTGGAGGAGTGGACTAGATTATCTCAGAGGGAACGGTCTCTACGGAATGCTGACAGAGGGAGTGAAGGGAAGATGTGTTTGGTGGTGGCATCACGCTGGAGTTGGTGAAAATGGCGGATGATTATGTTTTGCATACGGAGGCTGGTGGGATGAAATGTGAGAACGAGGGGGACTCTCTCCTTTGTTCTGGGAGGGAGGGGGGGCGAGGGAGATAGACCGCACGCTGTTGAGGGCCCTGTGTACAACTGTAGGTGTGAAATCACGGTCAAGGAAGATAAAAAGGAAGAGGTGCACAGAGCAAATAAGAGTTATTGTTTCATGTGAGTCCAGAATGAAAGTCCAATGTTGTAATCTTTCACATAGTCTGCAGGTTGAAGAATGATGCTGGATAATTTACTTTTCCAGTCGCGATTACTTCCATGATAGGCTTGTCATGTAAAGACAAATTAGTCTTGTAGGCACAGGTCCGGGTGTTCAGCGGTTCTAAGAGTAACAGTGTAGATGGGAGCCAGGCCTTCACCTGGATCGAGCTCTTGTTCTGAGATGCTGCATGGTTGATGGAGGATGGCTGTCTGCTTTGCTGCTCCATAAGGCAGTGTAACTGGTGTTCTCAGTTTGGGAGGGTCATTTGATATGACACCCACTTCTCCACGTTAACTTGAACAAAGGATGTATGTTCCTTTGTCTCAATTCATGAGATTTAACATTGCAATCATGAAGCATTTCAAAAGACGTTTCAGGATTCTTTGTCCTATCAGTCTCTGTTTAACGGGCTTGACCTTAAAAATGTAATGGCCTTTGTACAGTTCCCTTCGATTTGATCTCTGCAGTCATGGGATCATTGCCGCATCTGTAGAGATAATGAGCTGTCAGTTTCTCCGAATTCCAGACCATTCCTTTTGTTTCAGTCATGGTTAGCGATGGTTTCAGTCATTTTAGGGTGAGGACTGACCCCCCGCCCCCCCCCAAAATAGTCCAGTTTCCTTTCAAATGTCATTATTCAATCTTCCACCATGACACCACTCAGCTCCTGACATCATTGCAGCTTTGATACAAAGATAAGAGCAGAACTCAAAGGGAAGCGGTGGCTTAGTGGTATTGGCATGGACAGGAAACCAGCGACCCAGAGTAATGTTCTGGGGAACCCAGTTCGAATGCCACCACTGCAGATGGTGAAATTTGAATTCAATAAGAATCTGGAATTCAAAGACTAATGATTTATTGTCCTAAGAACCCATCTGGTTCACTGATATCCTTTAAGGAAGGAAATCTGCCATCCTTGCCTGGTCTGGCCTACATTTGACTCCAGATCCACAGAAAATGGCCTTAAATGGCCTAGCAAACTATTCAATGCCCTGAATTTAAAAAAAGGCGAGATGAGAGTAACAACCCTTGATATCAAGGCAGCATCTGGCCAGTGTGTCAGGAACAAAGGTCCCAAACCCTCACCATCCTAACTTGGGATTATACTCACTGTCACTGCGTCAAAATCTCCTCCTACACCACATGGACTGCAGCAGTTTAGGAGGTAGCAATTAGCCCTTGAATCAAGGAAATGAAGATGGTTGGGTCTAGAAAACCACCCTGAGAAACTCTTGCAATGGTGGCCTGGTATGACTCCAACCAGTTAATGATTCCCATTGACTCCAGTTTTTCTAGGACCCCTTGATTCAACACTTGGGCAAAGAAGGCTTTCAAATGTCATTCTGCTTTCAATCTGCCACCATGATACCACTCAGCTGCTGACCGCATTGCAGCTTTGATACAAAGATAAGAGCAGAACTCAAAGGGAAGCGGTGGGGAGGGTTGTTTTTCAAACTGGAGGCCCGTGACCAGCGGTGTGCGTCAGGGATCAGTGCTGGGCCCACTGTTATTTGTTATTTATATAAATGATTTGGATGAGAGTATAGGAGACATGGCTAGTAAGTTTGCAGGTGACGCCAAGATTGGTGGCAGAATGGACAGTGAAGAAGGCTATCTAGCATTGCAACGGGATCTTGATCAATTGGGCCAATGGGCCGATGAATGGCAGGTGGAGTTTAATTTAGATAAATGTGAGGTGATATATTTTGAATGATCGAATCGGGGCAGGACCTACTCAGTTAATGGTAGGGAGTTGGGGAGAGTTACAGGACAAAGAGATCTAGGAGTACAGGTTCATAGCCCCTTGAAGGTGGAGTCGCAGGCGGACATGGTGGTGAAGAAGGCATTCGGCGTATTGGTTTCATTGGTCAGAACATTGAATACAGGAGTTGGGACATCTTGCTGAAGTTATACAAGACATTAGTAAGGCCACACTTGGGAGTACTATGCACAGTTCTGGTCACCCTATTATAGAAGGGAGTGCAGTGGATGTTTACCAGGCTGATTCCTGGGATGGCGGGACTGTCACAGAGGAGAGACTAAGTCGGTTTCGATTATATACATTGGAGTTTAAAGAGTGAGAGGGGATCTCATAGAAACTTACAAAATTCCAACAGCATTATTCAGGCTAGATTCAGAAAGAATGTCCCCGGTGGTGGGGGAGTCCAGAACTAGGGGTCATAGTTTGAGGATAAGGAACCTTTTAGGACAGAGGCGAGGAGAAATGTCTTTACCCAGAGATAGTGAATCTGTGGAATTCACTACCACAGAAAGTAGTTGAGGCCAAAGAGTTGTGTAATTTGAAATAGTAATTAGATATAGATGTTGAGGCTGAAGCGATCAAGGGATATGGGGGAAAGGCGGAATCAGGAATTTGATGATCAGATTTCCTTCCTTAAGGAACCCAAATGTTTTCACGACAATCGATTCATGATCATCGTCAGACTTTTAAATCCAGATTTTTTTTAAATTGAATTCAAATTTCACCATCTGCCTTGGTGGGATTCGAACCCTCTTCCCAGAGCATTACCGTGGGCCTCTGGATTACCAGTCCAGTGGGGATTCGAACCCTCTCCCCAGAGCATTACCGTGGGCCTCTGGATTACCAGTCCAGTGGGGATTCAAACCCACTCCCCAGAGCATTACCGTGGGCCTCTGGATTACCAGTCCAGTGGGGATTCGAACCCTCTCCCCAGAGCATTACCGTGGGTCTCTGGATTACCAGTCCAGTGGGGATTCGAACCCTCTCCCCAGAGCATTACCGTGGGCCTCTGGATTACCAGTCCAGTGGGGATTCGAACCCTCTCCCCAGAGCATTACCGTGGGTCTCTGGATTACCAGTCCAGTGGGGATTCGAACCCTCTCCCAAGAGCATTACCGTGGGCCTCTGGATTACCAGTCCAGTGGGGATTCGAACCCACTCCCCAGAGCATTACCGTGGGTCTCTGGATTACCAGTCCAATGGGGATTTGAACCCTCTCCCCAGAGCATTACCGTGGGTCTCTGGATTACCAGTCCAATGGGGATTTGAACCCTCTCCCCAGAGCATTACCGTGGGTCTCTGGATTACCAGGCCAGTGACAATCCCACTGCACCACTGCCTCTCCATATTTATTGTTAAACAGTGAGCCCTAGTTCTAGATTCTCCCACAAGAGGAAACATCCTCTCCATATCCACCCTGTCAATACCCATCAGGACCTTAAAGATTTTGATCAAGTCACATCTTAATCTTCTAAACTCCAGTGGATACAAATCTAACCTCTCCAACCCTTCCTCATAAGATAACCCACCCATTCTTGGTATTAGTCCAGTAAACTGCTTCTTTCCTTTAATAAGAAATATTCCAGATGTGGCCTCACCAATATCCTGTACAACTGAAGCATAACCTTCCTACTTTTGTAATCAATTCCCTCTCACAGTAGACAGTAACATTCTATTAACATTCCTGATGACTTGCTGTACCTGTATACCAACCTTCTGTGATTCATGCACAAGGACACCCAGATCCCTCTACACCTCAGGGCTCTGCAATCTCTCATTGTTTAGATCATTAGCTTCTTTTTTATTCTTCCTGCCAAAATGGACAATTTCACATTTTCCCACAATGTACTCTATTTGCCAGATCTTTGCCCACTCATTTACACTATTCATGCCCCTTTGGAGCCTCTTTATGTCCTCTTCACAATTCACTTTCCCTCCCATTTTTGCATCTTCAGCAAATTTCACAAACATATCTTCAATCCCCTCATCCAATACATTAAAATAAATTGTAAAACGTTGAGGCCCCAGCACTAAACCCTGTGGCACACCATTCCTCACATCTTGACAATCAGAAAAAGACCCATTTATGCCAATTCTCCGTTTCCTGTTATTAGCCAATCTTCTATCCTGACTAAATCTGATAACAGAAACAATCTCAGCAGGTCTGACAGCATCTGCGGAGAGCGAAGGGAGTTAGCGTTTTGAGTTTGGATGACTCTGCACAGATGCTATCAGATCTGCTGAGATTGTCCAGTATTTTATGTTTTTGTTTCAGATTCCAGCGTCAGCAGTAATTTCCTTCAACCTGATAACATTGTTTTTATATGTCCACAGCTATTCCCATGCACAGAACAGCGATCGCTGTCAATCCACATGGTGAGACGACAGGATTGGTCTGCAAAGGGACAAAAAGAGGAACCTCAGAGTTGCGAACAAATTTAAACAGTTGCCTGGCTTTCCATTAAATCACAGGACAGGAACACGGGATCTCGATAAATCAGAGGACAGGAAAAGAAACCCTCGATAAATCACAGGACAGGAACACGGGATATCGATAAATCACAGGGCAGGAAAACAAACCCTCGATAAATCACAGGGCAGGAAAACAAACCCTCGATAAATCACAGGGCAGGAAAATAACCCTCGATAAATCACAGGAACACGAACCCTCGATAAATCACAGGACAGGAACACGGACCCACGATAAATCACAGGACTGGAACACGGACCCTCGATAAATCACAGGACAGGAACACGGACCCTCGATAAATCACAGGAACACGAACCCTCGATAAATCACAGGACTGGACCACGGACCCTCGGTAAATCACAGGACAGGAACACGGACCCTCGATAAATCACAGGAACACGAACCCTCGATAAATCACAGGACTGGACCACGGACCCTCGGTAAATCACAGGACAGGAACACGGACCCTCGATAAATCACAGGAACACGAACCCTCGATAAATCACAGGACAGGAACACGGACCCACGATAAATCACAGGACTGGAACACGGACCCTCGATAAATCACAGGAACACGAACCCTCGATAAATCACAGGACAGGAACACGGACCCTCAGTAAATCACAGGACAGGAACACGGACCCTCGATAAATCACAGGACAGGAACACGGACCCACGATAAATCACAGAACAGAAACAGGGACCCTCGATAAATCACAGGAACGCGAACCCTCGATAAATCACAGGAAAGGAACACGAACCCTCGATAAATCACAGGACTGGACCACGGACCCTCGGTAAATCACAGGACAGGAACATGGACCCTCAGTAAATCACAGGACAGGAACACAGACCCTGAGTAAATCACAGGACAGGAACACAAACCCTCGATAAATCACAGGAACGCAAACCCTCGATAAATCACAGGACAGGAACACCGGCTTTCTTGGAATTCAGCTCTACAAATCACTGGAAATTTTCACACACCCTTAAGGAAATGGCAGGGTCTTTACAAGATGGATATAATTGGTCCCAAACTGAGCTGTTGGAAAGGGCATCTGGAGGGCTTGCACTCAAAGGAATCTTTATCAGTAAAGATATGAATGATATGTTAAAGGAACGGGAAAGGCTGTTGAAAGTGCCAGAGTCCTGCTCTCTACTGGGAGCATCCATGTCTCCGAGAGAACAGACTGACAGTTTTGTGTCGCATACTCATGCTGTAAGTTCTAAACAGTGCATGGAACAGCTGGGTCTCAGTATGAGAAACTCTCTCGAAATTGGATTCTGCGGCTTTAAACTTGATGTTAAGGGAGAGTATAGCACCTCCAGCAGTAACTCGTCATCTACCAGCACAGATAGCAAATATGTCTCCTTGTGTAAGACGGTGATTGTACCTATGGCCAGTGCTGAGTTGAATATTAAGGATCTGACACTGTCAGAATCTGCTGTCAATTCTCTGAAAGACGTTGAATCTAATCTGCGCTATCAGGAGTCAGAGGATACCAAAGATGCTTCTTGTCAGCAGTTCCTTGAACGCTATGGGTCACATGTAAGCTGCAGCAATATTCAGCTTGGGGGTATTTATTTAACAGAAGCAGCAAGCGATAAACTGAAACATAAAGAGAGAGAAGGTTGTGAAGAAGTCATGAAAACACTGATAAACACAGATTTACACATCGGTGGTTTGGGATCTGTCAATGCCAGTGTTTCGACCTCTGCTTCTCACTTTAAATCTAACATTAATTATACCTGCAATAACTCTCTGTTGGAAAAAATACGTGTTTCTATAACTAAGATTGGTGGACCTGTTGAAGCATCATCACTAGCAGATTGGAAGGCAGGATTACAGGTCCAAAACAGCACATGGAGAGTCATTGACCGTGGCTCTGTTGACAACCTAGTTCCTGTCTGGAAAGTAATATTAAACAACCACAGAAGCGACTTTGAAGATCATCAGTTATTAACCGAAAACTTGCAGAGATGCTGGGAGAGGAAGACTGGGCTAAAGTCTGAAGATGCAGAAACTTCAGAAGTGATAGATGTTAATACCAGTGTTCAGGATCTGGTACAGGAAGTAAACAAATGGATTACAGTTTCCGAATTAGATTTTCTCACAAACTGTGTGAAGAACATTTCCCAGTGTTTAGAAATTAAATCCTCTCTGAGGAAGCATTTTAAAATCGACACGGACAGATTGTGGTACCATGAATTTATTTGCAAAAACTCCATTCAGATATTCATCAATAAAGTTTTACAGTGTGTCGCAGGGAAAGACCTTGAAGATGTAGATAAAGTGTATCTGAAAGTTTGTCTATCAGATCTGCTCCAACCTCAAGGAATAATACGGAGTCTGGATTTTCCAAGCCTTCCATCCGTTTTGAAGCAGCTGAGCGACATTCCCAACAATAAGGAAGAGTTAAGTTTCTCCACTGTTGAAGAAGCAAAAGAACATATCAAGAAACTGGAGAGAAGATTGGAGAGCCTGGAGGTTGGGAATGAATTCCAAACAAAAATCTGCAATGATCTGGGAAAGGCATTGTTTCACCTGCAGTCGCTGTACAAACAAAGTGGAGATAAATACACATCTATCCTCTTGACGGCACTTCTGCACCCAGTGTCCTATGAAGCCAGTGGAATACTGAATCTGCCTTTAACAGACAACCACCGTAAATATCTGATCTCTCAGTTAAATCAAATAGAAACCTACAGAAGCAAGATGAAGACAATGGAGGTGACACAATGCCAAGCCTTCCTGTTCTACAAAGCACTAACTGCCAGAGTCACTGAGACACAAAATAAAGATCCCAGAATGGTATTGCAGACAATGTGTGCAGAAATGGAGCAAGAGATGACACCGCGAGTGCGTGAGGCAGTGATGACCCCGAGTGGAACCTTTTTATCAAACACGGAACATCTAAAAGTAACATTACTGAATCTATCAGAGGACAAAGATTCACAGGAAGAAAAAGCCCCATCTGTAGATGGTGAATCTTTGGTGAGATCTACACACAGTGATCAAACCGAGAACATCATCAAAAAACACTCAGATTCTCCCAGCGATTGCACTGAGCGATTAAACAATTCTCACAATGATAGGCCGCCCCAAATTGTTCATGACTTGGGATTACAACGTTATTATCCTCACAAATTATCCCTGAATTTCATGCGGGAGATTTGCTGGGATAAACTGAAGGACAAGAAGCCAACTCAGCTGATAGATGTCCCGTGGCATTTTCTCCAAAGAATCCTTTCTGCAAATTCGATAGCGAGGAATCCTGAATGGCCACCTGCACAACCATCAGAAGGTCAGACTGATACTGAAGAAGATATCAGTGATTTCTTTGAAGAAATGGAAACTGAGATTTCTGGGATGAATCCTCTAGATATCACTGCTGCCGTTTTCCTCTGTGCGGATTACTTTCTGCAGCAGGAGCTGATGTTGAAGATGTCCCTGTGTCAGTTTGCTTTACCTTTTCTTCAGCCAGTAGGGAATACTGCAGAAAAGAATGATACCACAGATGGATCTGGTGCCACTCTTTCCCACTGGGCCATGCGGTCTATTGTTAAAAAATGGTGCCCAGAATCCCTCAGAAGCAGCAACGGCTTCAAGGAGACGCCCATCGTAACCGCAGCCATGCCAACCATTTCCTTCATCAGACTTGGACGATGCACGATCTCCAAGTCCAGAATTCTCAACCTTACCTTGAGCCAGACACAGCTGCAGCAGAATATCTTCCTGCATTCGGAGATGGTGTGTGGGAATGTTCCCCGTGAAATATCCGACGGACTGGCTGAGATCAGCTGGTATCTTCCTTCAGGGAAAAGAAACTTGGATATATTCCCTGAGGCTGCTGCATTCATTAACCTCCGAGGCAATGCTGAAACGTATCAAAGAAACACTCAGTTTCTTGCTAAAGTCTCTACTGCTCTCTTTATTTTCATTGATGTAATTGGCGAGAAGGAAAAACAATTCCTCACCTCTCTCGCACAATCACCAGCTAAATTCTTTCTCATAATAAACTCCAATAGCAATCAGCAGAACATAACCCGAGAACAGACAAAGAAACTTTTCAACGATCTAAAGCTAAAACCTCAGCAATGCATTATTCGGACAAATATAAATGATGCAAAACTTGTGGAAAATATTTGTTCCAAAATAAAACCTATGATTCAAACTCATGAAGGAAACCCGACCTTCCTGAACTTGGAGCAAATGGCTAATATCGCGAGGGAAAGTGGGATTCACGTCGATGAAGATCATCCTAAAATACAACAAGGCAAACAACTAGCCTCTGGTATATTGGGAGGACTTAACCATGGAATCATTCCCATTCATCAATACAAAGAGAGAGTTTTACCCTTCCATGGTCAGCCTTGGCAAGAATGGTCTCAAGCTGAGAAAGAGAAGTCCCGCATGAAACTCCGTGGGGACAAGAGCACTGAGGACTATAAATATGAACTGGACCAAAAGAAGGAAAGAATTCGAGAAGCTCAGGGCAAGAAGGAGCTGTCGGAAGAGCTGAGGGAATTCATTAGAGTATTGACGTCAACTAGTGGAGATCAGAGAGCTTTTTTCCTACAATGGCTGAGGTTGAATTTGGACAATAAATCAAGAGAATTAATGTCAAAATTACGTAGTGATTATAAAGAGCTGTCCAAAGTCTCAAAGCAGAAAGCACATGAGCTGAAGAGGTTGGATCAGCAGATGTCTGATAGTTCTCTTGGACTCGAGCACTTTATGAGGGAACTTGGCCAGGTTTATGAGGTTTCAGTGACGACACATAATACCAGAGGAAAGAGAGAAGTAGACTCAAATATCTTGAGGTTACCGGATGTTGCGGCTGAACTATTGCTGGATGGGTTCCCTCTGGAACTTATTGACGGAGATGTTTCCAATATTCCTGTTCAGTGGGTCACTGCTGTAATGAATAAAGTGGCCAAGAAGGTGCGAACTAGGTCCCGGTTGTTTGTGGTGACAGTGATTGGGGTCCAAAGTACAGGGAAGTCCACCCTACTAAATACAATGTTTGGTTTGCAGTTTGCTGTGAGTAGTGGCAGATGTACACGAGGAGCCTTCATGCAGTTTATCAAAGTCAGCGGGAGCATGGCTGAAGATCTGGGCTGTGATTTCATCCTGATAATTGACACTGAGGGGCTGAAAGCTCCAGAACTTGCAACTCTTACAGACAGTTATGAGCACGATAATGAACTGGCAACGTTTGTAATTGGGTTAAGCAATTTAACTTTAGTAAATATGGGGATGGAAAATCCCACCGAGATGAAAGATGTTTTGCAGATTGTCGTTCATTCCTTAATCCGCATGAAGCAGACAGGAAAAGGGCCAATCTGCCAGTTTGTCCACCAGAATGTTGGAGATGTGTGTGCTCATGATCAGAACCTGAGGGGTCGTCAGAAACTGCTGGAACAATTGGATCAGATGACAGAGGCGGCAGCGAAACTGGAGAAATTAGACCAAGTTAAATTCTCTGATGTGATGGAGTATGACCCTGATAAGAGCAATTGGTACATCCCGGGTCTGTGGCATGGCACCCCCCCTATGGCTGCAGTCAATACTGGTTACAGTGAACATGTCTTTGATCTGAAGAAATGTCTAATTCATTCTTTATTAGAAAGGAGCAAATCTGAAAGAGCTTTAACAATTCCAGACTTCATCAAATGGATGTCTGGACTTTGGGAGCAGGTGAAAAATGAGAATTTCATTTTCAGTTTTCAGAATAGTCTGGTTGCTGAGGCCTACAACCAACTCTCCATGAAGTACAAAGATTGGGAATGGGAACTCCGCAAATTTGCACACACCTGGGCAACTGGAGCTGAGAACAGAATAAACAATGCAAGTGAAGTAAACACACTGCTCTCAGAACTGCAATTGGAAATCAGGAAAGAGATAGAGGATAAAAGGCTTGAGACTCTTGACAAGCTAAAAGTGCTGTTTGAAAGTGGGGCTGATAATGTGCAGCTGATGGAGAGATACAAGGAGCAATTTAAACTCAGCATTTCCACATTGTGTATCCAGCTTCAGGATAATTCAATACAGAAATGTCGGGATACTCTCAATAGACGTGCGGGATTACAGAGAGTGGATGCTATTTGGGATGAGTTTAATAAGCAGGTTGAAGAACAAGTCAAGAAACTTTTACAAAACTGTAAAGAAGTTCAGCAAGTGTTAGATGACGAGGAACTGAAAACTGCCTTTGAAGGGATGTGGCGTGATACCCTCTTCAAACTGAACTATCAGCCTTGCACAGAAAGAAACATTGAAGTGGAGATTGAAAATCTTCTGAGAGAGGACACAAAAGCACAAGGGAGAGTGATTAATGAAAGCCTGAAAAGTAAAAGCCTCTCGAAGCTCGGGACCAAGTGGTTTCGGGTTGTGGAGAGACACATTGATCTATTTATAACAACCCAGATGAGGAGATTTGCCTGGTCTGTCAAACAATCCGATCTTGATCGAGCATTTCTAATATCAAAGTCACTCGAGGCTGAATGTAGGCAGCATATTGATAACATTACAAAAATGGACATGGATTATGATAATAAATATTGCATTGAAATTTTGAACTGTACGGAGGAAGAAATCAACAAGATTTCCGATTCAAAGTTTAAAATGAGTGAGATTTTTAGGGCTGAGTTTAAACTTCACATGTGTGGATTTGCTGCACCAAGGTTCAGGGAAATGCAGACCAAATTTATCAACAAACACAATCCACGGAAGAGACTGGAAAGCAAAAAAGATCAATACTTTGGACTTTTCATGGATATTTACAAAGAGCAGGATCAGAATCAGAGACAAGCAGAGCGATTTGCAGAATCTTGCTTCGAGCCAGCTGTCAGAGATGCCGTGCTGAAGAGTCTCAGCGATAAAATTGTGGATGATATGAGAAAGACCGACCCTAAGGGAAAGTACAAACTTCGCAATAACTTCATTGTGGAACTTTTGGTTCATTTAAAACAGAAGAACAGCTTTGAAGAATATTACAGATTTCTCACTGACTTTGAGAGTTTTTCAAAGGACTGGCTCCATGATCAGGTCATTGCACATTGCAAAGAACAATCTGGAGGCAAGATCAAGTTTACACATCTAGCTAAAGAAATCCTCACAGAGATCACTGGTGAAGCTAAGAAGGTTGTTCGAGATGCAGTGACCCAGAATATTTCTGGAAATGCTAAAAGTTTCCTTGATTTGTTTGTTGAAAAGTTAACAACAAGAATCACAATGTCCAAAGATGAGTTGAAAATCGGTCTGACCCTGGCTGACAGCGATGCCAAGAAATTTGCAGAAGCAGTTCTACCGTCCATTGCAGAGATAGAGAAGCTTCTCCTCAATGAGATAACAGGCTGGAATGTTGAAACAAAGATTAAAGATTTATCTGTGAAACCGAATGAGGAACTATTTAAAGGGCTATTCTGTTGCACAAAGAAATGTCCTTTCTGTGGAACTTATTGTGAATCAGAGACCATTGTGCACGAGCAACATTTCAGCAAACAGCACAGGCCCGAAGGACTCAACAGGTATCGATGGAGTGAGACTCAGCGTCTTGCAATGGATATCTGTACAGCTTTAGTAGCGGGCAATGCAAGATTCCAAAATAGTGACACAAATCAGACGTGGATATCCTACAAGGATTACCAAACAGTCAATGATTACTACAAATCCTGGAATATCCAACGGGATCCATCTGCAGAGGCAGCATCCTATTGGAAAAAGGTTTTCCACACTTTCAATAAGGAGTTTGCTGACAGATTCGGAGCGAAACCCGCAGAGATTGGCAATGCCTGGGACATTGGATGGGATAAAGTGAAGGAAGATTTGAACAAAACATATAACTTAAACATTCAGTCTCTGTAGGATCTTTTTCAATGACGCCAAGTGAGAAAATACAAACATCTTCAACCAATTGGAAACTACATGGTGTATGTGCAAACCGAGCAAAGATTTTATTAGAGTAAAACGTCAAATACCATGATGCTAAATTAAAGATTAGGAGAAATGTTTTAACTCAGAAATAATTAAATTGAGGAATGTTACTGGGGAAAGAAAGAGAAGAGACATTGGGCGGGAATCTCCGTCCCACTGCACCAGATTTCCGGTGCGGCACGCCCCTGGGATTCTCCGTCTCGCCAGCCGCCAATGGGGTTTCCCATTGCGGGCAGCCCCACACCATCAGGAAATCCCCAGGCTGCCGGCGCAACGGAGAATCCCAACAGTGGAGAATCCCGACAGCGGAGAATCCCGACAGCGGGGAATCCCGACAGCGGGGAATCCCGACAGCGGAGAATCCCGACAGCGGGGAATCCCGACAGCGGGGAATCCCGACAGCGGAGAATCCCGACAGCGGAGAATCCCGACAGCGGAGAATCCCGACAGCGGAGAATCCCAACAGCGGAGAATCCCGACAGCGGAGAATCCCGACAGCGGAGAATCCCGACAGCGGGGAATCCCGACAGCGGGGAATCCAGCCCATGATAAATTAGACCAAGAAAGGGTCAGGCATGTACCTGGTGAGAGAGTTTCATGAGGAGAGATTGAGGGATATGGAGAAAACGGATTGAGGGATATAGTGAGGAGAGATTGAGGGATATGGTGAGGAGAGATTGAGGGATATGGAGAAAACAGATTGAGGGATATGGAGAAAACGGATTGAGGGACATAGTGAGGAGAGATTGAGGGATATGGAGAAAACGGATTGAGGGATATAGTGAGGAGAGATTGAGGGATATGGTGAAAGATTGAAAGATATAGTGAGGAGAGATTGAGGGATAGAGTGAGAGGGACTGAGCGTTATGGTAAGAGTGTGGGTTGGTTGGATTATTTGAAAGGTTCGATTTTGATGCCCAATAATCTTATCTGTATTCTTAGGCGGAGGGCAGTGAATCTGACTCCTGATCAACTTCCCATTCTTTCACTTTTCAGTTTCACATTGACTGACGCTGAATTAACTAGCCTGCAGATGCATAAGGATCCCTATCAAAGAAAGTCCATATAGGCTTTGCTGCCTGTAGTAATATCCTTAAATAAAATATTTGTTGATGTTATTAGTTCCAGACTCTGAGGGACAGAAATGTTCACTGTGGTTCACAAGCCGTTTAATAATTTTATATTTGGAAGGCTCATCAATATTCAACCTGTGGCCCAACAACTGATGCAGTAACACTGTGACAGTGAAACGTGGGCTGGCCTCTCAGTAACACTGTGTCAGTGCAATGTGGGCTGGCCTCTCAGTAACACTGACAGTGCAATGTGGGCTGGCCTCTCAGTAACACTGTGTCAGTGCAATGTGGGCTGGCCTCTCAGTAACACTGACAGTGCAATGTGGGCTGGCCTCTCAGTAACACTGTGTCAGTGCAATGTGGGCTGGGGTCTCAGTAACACTGTGTCAGTGCAATGTGGGCTGGCCTCTCAGTAACACTGTGTCAGTGCAATGTGGGCTGGGGTCTCAGTAACACTGACAGTGCAATGTGGGCTGGCCTCTCAGTAACACTGACAGTGCAATGTGGGCTGGCCTCTCAGTAACACTGACAGTGCAATGTGGGCTGGCTTCTCAGTAACACTGACAGTGCAATGTGGGCTGGCCTCTCAGTAACACTGTGTCAGTGCAATGTGGGCTGGCCTCTCAGTAACACTGACAGTGCAATGTGGGCTGGCCTCTCAGTAACACTGTGACAGTGCAATGTGGGCTGGCCTCTCAGTAACACTGACAGTGCAATGTGGGCTGGGGTCTCAGTAACACTGACAGTGCAATGTGGGCTGGCCTCTCAGTAACACTGTGTCAGTGCAATGTGGGCTGGCCTCTCAGTAACACTGAGTGCAATGTGGGCTGGCCTCTCAGTAACACTGACAGTGCAATGTGGGCTGGCCTCTCAGTAACACTGACAGTGCAATGTGGGCTGGCCTCTCAGTAACACTGACAGTGCAATGTGGGCTGGCCTCTCAGTAACACTGTGTCAGTGCAATGTGGGCTGGCCTCTCAGTAACACTGTGACAGTGCAATGTGGGCTGGCCTCTCAGTAACACTGACAGTGCAATGTGGGCTGGCCTCTCAGTAACACTGTGACAGTGCAATGTGGGCTGGGGTCTCAGTAACCCTGACAGTTCAATGTGGGCTCGCCTCTCAGTAACACAGTGCAATGTGGGCTGGCCTCTCAGTAACACTGACAGTGCAATGTGGGCTGGCCTCTCAGTAACACTGACAGTGCAATGTGGGTTGGTCTCTCAGTAACACTGACAGTGCAATGTGGGCTGGCCTCTCAGTAACACTGTGACAGTGCAATGTGGGCTGGGGTCTCAGTAACACAGTGCAATGTGGGCTGGGGTCTCAGTAACACAGTGCAATGTGGGCTGGGGTCTCAGTAACACAGTGCAATGTGGGCTGGCCTCTCAGTAACACAGTACAATGTGGGATGGCCTCTCAGTAACACAGTGCAATGTGGGCTGGCCTCTCAGTAACACAGTGCAATGTGGGATGGCCTCTCAGTAACACAATGCAATGTGGGCTGGCCTCTCACACACCACACTATCAGAGTAGATCATTTCAGATAAAGAACCTGTGCCAGTTAGAAATGCTCGATAGCCTTCTCCTCTGCTGTAATTGTGTATCAATTCTTCCTGTGTGGTCCGATGTTGTGGGAATGTCGACCTGAATTAAAGCTGGATGAGTTTGCAAGCAGTAAATCACCAAAGACCAAACAACACAATAAAGGGGCAAATGTGGGTCTCGCAGAGTTCAGCAAAAATCACTGGAAAACTTTTAAGGTTGATGAAATAATTTAAGACAATTCCAAACCTTTCCATAGTTTTATCAGACGATCATGGATAACTCCAGAGCTAGTGAGTTATTCAGGGTTACTTTCCAAAAGAACCAAATCAAAATCTGTTGAGAATGGAAATGACAATTAGAAAGACATCAATGCACATTGGAAATAAAACCAGAAAATGCTGGATAATATCAACGGGTCTGGCAGCATCTGTTGTGAAACAGGTGACGGGGGTAATTTTCTGGCCTTGTTACGCCCCCGGCACAAATCCCGAATGGCCGGAAACGCTCGGGAGAGAGAGTGCTATAACAGGATGTGTAATGGGAAGATCTCAGAATGAGGCCTTTTCTGCCCTCCCACTGGCAACGTAATCAGGTTCACACCCTCCATACATTTTAATATATTCAAACATTCAAAATCGGCTTAACACCGAATCTACCGAGAAAGTCAGATATTCCCACGCCAGCAGGAATCACAACTGGTCTCCAAAAACAGAGACCATTCCGGAGGCTCGGAGGCCAGTGTAGCCCCCAGCTGGTCGGGGCAGGGCAGGGCAGTGCTACGGCACCCTGCCACTGCCAACTGGCAGAGCCTGAAGGGGGCGGTGTCTGAATGGGACGGTGCCTGAGCAAAACCGAATGGGACAGCCTCGATGCCAGGGATCCTTCAGTGGGGGTAGATGCCAGTCATCCCTTTAAACAATGCCGGCATCTTCAGGCCCTGCCCCTCACAATGACAAAATCCACCATCTGAAACTTGTGGCATAGTGGTTAGCACTGTTGCTTCATAGCACCAGAGACCCGGGTTCAATTCCAACATTGGGTGACTCTGTGTGTGGAGTTTACACGTTCTCCCCGTGTCTATGTGGGTTCAATCCGGGTGCTCCGGTTTCCTCCCACAGTCCAAAGATGTGCCGGTTGGGTGATTGGTCATTCTAGCTTGTCCCTTAGTGTCACATGGTAAGGTGGGGTTACAGGGATAGGGCTGGGGAGTGGGTCGATGTAGGGTGCTCATTGAGAGGGTGGGCTGAATGGCCTCTTTCTGTACAATAGGGATTCTATGAAATAATCTTTTTCCCTTTTACTTATGATTTTTTACCCCTTCCTTTCTGTTTTGCCTTGCCTTGTGTGTGTATATAGAGGGTGGGGGCAAGTTAAAGTGGGGAATTAGGAAATAGGTAATAGTAAACCAGTTGTATTTGCTGCATTTTCATTGTAGTTCTTGTTATTAATAAAAAGTAATTGTGTTTAAATTTACAAACCTAGTGACTGTAATTATTGGGTAGCCAAAGGCCAAAGACTTTTGTTATTTTTATCAGAATTATTGGTTAATTCACTTGCGTTGTGACTCCGGGGTCTGTAGGGCTGGAATTGACCGTGCACTAGCCCAGGGTGGAGTAACAATAAAGAGACCGAAACCAGACACAATAATTCAGATGTGGTCTCACCAAGACCCTGCACAGATACAGGAAAACATCCCTACTTTTATATTCCATTCCTCCTGCAATAAACACCAACATCCATTTGCCACCCTAATTACTTGCTGTACCGACACACCAGCTTTCTGAGATCAATGTACTAGGACACCTAGACCTCTCTGTGCCACCGAGATCAACAAACTGAGGAAATGGCTGAGGAACTGAACAGGTTTTTTGGGTCGGTCTTCACAGTGGAAGACACAAATAACATGCCAGTGATGGAAATGAGGCTATGACAGGTGAGGACTTTGAGAGGATTGTTATCACTAAGGAGATAGTGATGGGCAAGCTAATGGGGCTAAAGGTAGACAAGTCTCCTGGCCCTGATGGAATGCATCCCAGAGTGCTAAAAGAGATGGCTAGGGAAATTGCAAATGCACTTGTGATAATTTACCAAAATTGACCCGGTGGATTGGAAATTAGCAAACGTGACACCACTGTTTAAAAAAGGAGGTAGGCAGAAAGCGGGTAATTATAGGCCAGTTAGCTTAACTTCGGAAGCAGGGAAGATGCTGGAATCCATCATCAAGGAAGAAATAGCGAGGCAACTGGATGGAAATTGTCCCATTAGCCAGACGCAGCATGGGTTCATAAAGGGCAGGTCGTGCCTAACTAGTGGAATCTTTTGAGGCCATTACCAGTGCGGTAGATAATGGGGAGCCAATGGATGTGGTATATCTCGATTTCCAGAAAGCCTTTGACAAGGTGCCACACAAAAGGTTGCTGCATAAGATAAAGATGCATGGCATTAAGGGTAAAGTAGTAGCATGGATAGAGGATTGGTTAATTAATAGAAAGCAGAGTGGGAATTAATGGGTGTTTCTCTGGTTGGCAATCAGTAGCTAGGTGTGTCCCTCGTGGATCAGTGTTGGGCCCACAATTGTTCACAACTTACATAGATGATTTGGAGTTGGGGACCAAGGGCAATGTGTCCAAGTTTGCAGATGACACCAAGATGAGTGGTAAAGCGAAAAGTGCAGAGGATACCAGAAGTCTGGCAGATGGAATACAATGTTGACAAATGTGAGGTTATCCATTTTGGGAGGAATAACAGCAAAAGGGATTATTATTTAAATGATAAAATATTTAAAATTGCTGCTGTGCAGAGAGACCTTGGTGTGCTAGTGCATGAGTCGCAGAACATTGGTTTACAGGTGCAACAGGTGATTAAGAAGGCAAATGGAATTTTGTCCTTCATTGCTAGAGGGATGGAGTTTAAGACTAGGGAGGTTATGCTGCAATTGTATAAGGTGTTAGTGCGGCCACACCTGGAGTATTGTGTTCAGTTTTGGTCTCCTTACCTGAGAAAGGACGTACTGGCACTGGAGGGTGTGCAGAGGAGATTCACGAGGTTAATCCCAGAGCAGAAGAGGTTGGATTATGAGGAGAGGTTGAGTAGACTGGGACTGTACTCATTGGAATTCAGAAGGATGAAGGAGTATCTTATAGAAACATATAAAATTATGAAGGGAATAGATAGGATCGATGCGGGCAGGTTGTTTCCACTGGCGGATGAAAGCAGAACTAGGGGGCATAGCCTCAGAATAAGGGGAAGTAGATTTAGGACTGAGTTTAGGAGGAACTTTTTCACCCAAAAGCTTGTGAATCTATGGAATTCCTTGCCCAGTGAAGCAGTTGAGGCTCCTTCATGAAATATTTTTAAGATAAAGATAGATAGTTTTTTGAAGAATAAAGGGATTAAGGGTTATGGTAAAAAATAATTGGGTGATCTAAATTTATAAAAAATAAATAAAAATAAATGGACTTGCTGGATATGTGACCTAGCAATTTCTCGGGTTTCTGATAGGGGAATCAGTAATTCGGGCCAGAAAGTGGAGCTGAGTCCACAAAAGATCAGCCATGATCTCATTGAATGGCGGAGCAGGCTCGAGGAGCCAGATCGCCTACTCCTAGTTCTTATGTAAACTTACCCCATTTAAATTAAATTCTGTTTTTCAATTCTCGTTGCCAAAGTGGACAAGTTCATATTTTCCCACATTATATCCGCCTGCTAATTGTTTCCCACTCACATAACCTGTTCATATCCCTTTGTAGAGTCTTTACTACCTCTTGCCAACTTACTCACCTTGGTATCATTGGCAAATTTAGCTACCATTCATTGGGTCATCTTCATCCACATCATTGATCTCGATTGTAGATCGTTGAGACCCAGCACTGATTCTTGTGTCATTCCACTAGTTATAACTAGGGGCTGGTTTAGCACAGGGCTAAATAGCTGGCTTTTAAAGCAGACCAAGGCAGGCCATCAACGCGGGTTAAATTCCCGTACCAGCCTCCCAAACAGGTGCCGGAATGTGGCGACTAGGGGCTTTTCACAGTAACTTCATTTGAAGCCTACTCGTGACAATAAGCAATTTTCATTTCATTTCATTTCAGCTTGCCAACCGGAAAAATAATCATTTATCCTTACCCACTGCTTCCTGTTTGATAACAAGCCTTCTACAATGTTCATATATTATCCCTTACACCATGAGCTCTTATTTTGTAGTAGCCTTTGATGTGGCACCTCAGCAAATGCTTTTTGGAAATGCAACTACAGCAGCACATTGTCAGATTCCCCTTCATCCACATTACCTATCACATGTTCAAGGAACTCTAATAAATTAGTTAAACACAGTTTCCCTTGTCGAAGGCCATTTGAGTTTTTACCTTCATATAGAAGAATATATACTACAATCAACATAGTGTTAACTGGTGAACAAGAGATCTGAACCAGGCAATTACTGATTCCCCTATCAGAAACTCTAGAAATTGGCAGGTCACATATCCAGCCAGTCCATTTATTTTTATTTATCTTTTATAAATTTAGATCACCCAATTATTTTTTCCAATTAAGGGGCAATTTAGTGTGGCCAATCAACCTACTCTGCACATTTTTGGGTTGTGGGGGCGAAACCAATGCAGACGGGGAAAATGTGGCCAGTCCATTTATTAATTCAAATTATGAAAGAGCAATCCCTATAATTATAATTTTGTGTGGTTCATAGAATTTACAGTGGAGAAGGAGGCCATTCGGCTCATCGAGTCTGCACCGGCTTTTTGAAAGAACACCCTACCCAATTCCACACCTCCACCCGATCCCCACAACCCAATAACCTGACCCAACACGAAGGGCAATTTTGGACACTAAGGGCAATTTATCATGTCCAATCCATCTAACCTGCGCATCTTTGGACTGTGGGAAGAAACCGGAGCACCCGGAGGAAACCCACGCACACACTGGGAGAACGTGCAGACCCCGCACACAGTGAACCAAGCCAGGAATCGAACGTGGGACCCTGGAGCTGTGAAGCAATTGTGCTAACCACCATGGACCGTGCTGCCACAAGTGTTTAGTTCAAGATCCAGCTCTATTTTGTGTCCTCTGCTAATTACTGAATGCAAGAACTCCCCATCTTGGAATAGCTCAGTGAGAACATGTCATATCTAAAGACACATTTCAAGAACCATGTAGAGAAAAGGAGGGAGCGGGGCGGGGGGGGGGGGGGGGGGGGGGGTAAATTGGATAAACATTTATACATGCATTTCTGTAGTTAATGGAATTCTAACTTTTTAAAGAATGTTTTAATTGAAAACTTTTTCATTTATAGCAATATAATATAAATTGGATGCTTCAAACTGCAACATAAGAGGAACACAGTCAACAGTAAAGAACACATCAAAACCTAACCACCAAAAATAATCTAAATTCCCCTAACAACTGACGGTGACTAACTCTTTGAAAAAGGAAATGAATGGCTGCCCTCTCAGGTACAGCCCCTCGACCGAGCCCCTAATGGTGGACCTGACCTCCAGATGTAACAATTCCATGAGGTCATCCAATCAGGTCGAGACACTGGAAGTAGAAGACCTCTACCTCAGCAGGACTCGCCTCTGGGCTATTAACAGGGCAAAGGTGAGGACATTCACCATCATGCCCGTCTAGAGCAATGGCCTGTCTGCCCCCCTGAAAATGGCCACCAACGGACAAGGTTTCAGTTCGACGCTAAGTATCTCTGACATGTTGTTTAAGAAAGAAACCCAAAAGTGTAGGGCGAGATTCAATGGCCTTGTTGCGCTCTCGCTCGATCGAGTGAGACGAGGATGGTGAATAGCGGGAGAGGCCAACAATGAGATCCAGGCCAGCCGGCAAACTGTTGGTGATCTAACCGGCTCGCCCCCATTGGCGATATTGGGATCCCACCGTAGCGTGGCGAGAAACCAATATTCACCACTTAAGACCGATTTCCATACAATTAACGGGGGCCACCCCATTTCCCATTTCGAGTGATGATGTGGGCGCCAATTAGTACTCCTTTTGAAAAATGTGAACCTGACGGAAGGGCTGCTTCAGGGACCCGAGGAGGTGAGTAGCCATGTTCGCTCACAGACGGAAAGCCCAAGGGCACAGGTCTTGCTGTCCATGTGCTCGGAGGGTGTGGAGGGCAAGCGGGGGTGTCCAGGAGTATTGGACCTAGGGAGGGGAGGTGGGCAGTCCCTCTGCTGGGGGGGGGGGGGGGGGGGACACCATGCGTGAGTCCTCCATGCCGCCCCTGGATCGTATGTACCTGGGCGAAACCCTGCATCTCTGCCTCACCGACCACGCATGACCTCCAATGACTGCAGAGGCCTCTGGCCGTGCGGCTGAAGGCTATTGATAACAGGGAATTGGCAATCGTAACTTTGTGATCACTTCACACATCCCAAGTGGATCGCCGGGGTTAGGCGTCCCATGTAGCATGTGGGTTTATTGCCTAGCTGATGCGACCATCAATTCACTCGAGACAAGAGTAGAAATAAACTGTGGCTTTGATCAACTAGAACAGTGCCTGCCTGCGACTGATCCAATACTGAGAACCGCCTACAGATCGACAGCTCTTTATACCTCCCTTCAAGGGGAGGAGCCATGGGCGGAGCCCATACGAGCCCCAACATGTTCCCCTATGGATAATGCCTTACAATGGCCCATAGGAGGAGCCCACAGGTGCAACAGCATAGCACAGATACAAATACAAGGGCAACAGCACAGAAACAAATACAATGGTGGATTATTGGCATAATACATTCACCACATTCACCCCCTGTTAAAAAAATGAAGTCCGGCAGGGGTGACGGGTTCATAAGTTCATCCGGTCCGGCGCACGGATTTTGCGCTGTGATCGCCGAAGCTCTGGCGTTGTTGCTGGCCCGGGTGTCGAGCTTGTCCATGCTGGCATCGGTAGTGAGGACGCCGGTGCGGGTACAGACGTTGACTCTGGGAGTGTCTCTTCTGGAGCTTCATTCCTGTGGATCGGTGGACGGGGATGGCGGGAGGGAGCGCGGGAGCCACATAAGGGCGGGGCCGCTGGTCATGTTAGGTTGAACGGGGTATGGTGGAGGGGCATTGGTGGTGGTGGAACCGGCTGCATATGGTGAGTGGGGGTAGGGCCCCCCCCGAACTTCAGGGTTAGGCTCCTGAGGTTGCATTGGAAATCTAGTCCGAATAGGAGGAGCGCAGAGGCCTGGGAGCACATATGATTTAAAATTTGCGTACTCGGTGCCCTGTATTGCTAGGGTTGCGTGAATGTGGTGAATGTATTATGCCAATAATCCACCATTGTATTTGTATCTGTGCTATGCTGTTGCACCTGTGGGCTCCTCCTATGGGCCATTGTATGGCATTATCCATAGGGGAACATGTTGGGGAACATGTAGTGCACCCTCGGATTTGCACCGAGTGTGACCCGGAGGCGAGGGAAATGGTTTGATGCGCTGGGAAAATTGGAAGCAAGCAGCGTCTTACCATGTCCGGGTGAAAGAAGCTCTCTGTGCTCCCGGAGTCGAAAAGGCAAGGCGTCTCGTGCCCGTTTACCCAGACGGTCATCGTGGAGCTCCGGAGGTGCTTGGGTAGGTCCAGGGTGACCGCGCTGAGTTGCGGGTAGCCGGCGTGGTCGGAGGTGCTGGGTGGTTCCGCGATGGCTGCCCTTGTTGATCGTACGCGTCGAGCAGCTTAGCAGATGGTGGTCAAGATGGTGGCCCTCGTTGTTCGAAAGTGGCGGCCGGTGAGGAAGATGGCGTCCAAGATGGCGGCCCCCATGGATCGCACGTGGCCGGCCGCGTGGGGGGGGGGGATAGCCAAGGTGGTGGCTCCCGTGAGTCGCACGTGCTGTGAGGGCTGGAAGATGGCTGCCCCCACGGATAGCACGAGGCTGATGACGTGTCTGCAGGGGGCTGAGTCGGCAGACACGCTGCCACACTGCGGGGTCTGCGGGCCTGTGAATCTGAGGATCGGGCCTGTGAGTTAGAGTTCTTGGACCTGGCCAGGCAAACTTTAGCTAAATGTCTTTTCCTCCCGCAGCTGCTGCAGTTCGCGTTACAGGTGGGCAGTGCTGCCGGTGTTGGGACTGGCCGCAGAAATAGCAGAGTAGCCCCCCATGATGGGCGGGCGGCTGCGCGGCACAGGCCTGGGGTAGTCTTTGATCGGGGGTCCACGAGGGGGTCGCGTGGTCAGCCGGGAACGCGTTCAGGCTCTGGAACCCTACTTCCAGAGAGGAGGCTAACTTTACCGTCTGATCCAGGTCCAGGGCTCCCTTTTCGAGTAGGCGCTGCCTCACATTGTTGGACCGGACTCTCGCCACGTAGACGTCTCGGACGGCGAGTTCCATATGTTGAGTGGCCATAACGGCCTGGTAGTTGCAGCTACGTGCGAAGACTTTGAGGTCACGTAGGTAGTCTTCTAGCGATTCCCCGGGACGCAGACGGTGAGTGGTGAGGATGTGTCGCGCGTAGACCTCGTTCACGGGCCGTACATAGAGGCGTTCGAGCATCGCGAGGGCGTCTGCGTAGGTGGTGGGCTCGTTGAGGTGAACAGAGATTCGATGATCCACCCGTGCGTGGAGGAGGCTCAGCTTCTGTTCTTCGGAGGCGGCTGCGAGATAGGCCTTGAAGCGTTCGAGCCAGTGTAAAAAAATGTATTTTGCCTCCGCGGCCTGCAGATCGGGTTCCAGTCGGTCAGGTTTGAGGGCCGATTCCATAGTTGCATTGTAGTTGATAAAATTGATGCGACCATCAATTCACTCGAGACAAGAGTAGAAATAAACTGTAGCTTTAATCAACTAGAACAGTGCCTGCCTGCGACTGAACTAATACTGAGAACCGCCTACATGTCGACAGCTCTTTATACTTCCCTTCAAGGGGAGGAGCCATGGGCGGAGCCCATACGGGCCCCAACATGTTCCCCTATGGATAATGCCATACAATGGCCCATAGGAGGAGCCCACAGGTGCAACATCACAGCACAGATACAAATACAAGCACAACAGCACAGAAACAAATACAATGGTGGTTTATTGGTATAATACATTCACCACATTCATCCCATGTTAAAAAAATGAAGTCCGGCAGGAGTGACGGGTTCAGCCAGTCCGGCGCACGGATTTTGCGCTGTGATCGCCGAAGCTCTGGCGTTGTTGCTGGCCCGGGTGTCGAGCTTGTCCGTGCTGGCATCGGTAGTGAGGGCGCCGGTGCGGGTACAGACGTGGACTCCGGGAGTGTCTCTTCTGGAGCTTCATTCCTGTGGATCGGTGAAGGGGGATGGCGGGAGGGGGCCCGGGAGCCATATAGGGGCGGGGGCGCTGGTCATGGTAGGTTGGGCGGGATATGGTGGAGGGGCGTTGGTGGTGGTGGAGCCGGCGGGCGCCAGGTCCTGGAGGGAGACCGTCTCCTGTCGGCCATCAGGGTGTTCGATACAAGCGTAGGTTGGAGTGTGGGAGCTGGACCCTCTCGACCAGAGGATCGGACTTATGGCTCCTGACGTGTTTTCTGAGTAGGACTGGCCACGATGTCTTCAGCCAGGACTGAAGCCAGTGCCCAGCTGTAACCTCCTGCCAGTGAGAAACTGGGAGATTCCATGATCGCAGTGTCAGTAGGACGGTCTTCCAGACCGTCGTATTCTCCCTCTCCACCTGCCCGTTTCCCCTGGGGTTATAACTGGTAGTCCTGCTCGAGGCAATGCCCTTACTGAGCAGGTACTGACGCTGTTCGTCGCTCATGAACAACGAGCCATGGTCACTGTGGACATAATTGGGGAAACCAAACAGGGTGAAGACACAATGTAGGGCTTTAATGACGGAGGACGTGGTCATGTCGGGGCAAGGGATTGCAAAGGTGAAGCAGGAGAACTCATCAATAATATTGAGGAAATATGTATTGTGGTTATTGGAGGGGAGAGGCCCTTTGAAATCGATACTGAGGCGCTCAAAGGGCTGGGTGCCTTTACCAGGTGGGCCTTATCTGGTCGATAGAAGTGCGGTTTACACTTCGCACAGATCTGGCAGTCCCTGGTCATGGCTCTGACCTCCTCGGTGGAGTAGGGCAGGTTGTGGGCCTTGATATAGTGGATAAGCCGGGTGACCCCCGGGTGGCAGAGGTCATCGTGGATAGCCCGTAGTAGGGCATCTTGCGCGCTGACGTGTGCCGCGGGATAGGGCATCTGGGAGCTCGTTGAGCTTCCCAGGACGATAAACTATATCATAATTAAAAGGTGGAGAGTTCGATCCTCCACCTGACTGAAAATAATGACATGCAAATGAAAATCGCTTTTTATCACAAGTAGGCTTCAAATGAAGTTACTGTGAAAAGCCCCTAGTCGCCACATTCCGGCGCCTGTTCGGGGAGGCTGATACCTCAAGATCTTATTCTTCTTGACCTTTCCCTGCTGCGTATTGTCGAACCTGAAGGCTACCGATCGTTGGTCGGTGCCGAGGGTAAACCTCCTACCAGCGAGGTAGTGCCTCCAGTGCCATACGGCTTCCATGATGGCTTGGGCCTCCTTTTCGACTGAGGAGTGCCGAATTTCGGAGGTGGTGAGGGTGCGCGAAAAAACCGCTACCGGTCTGCCGGCTTGAGGGTAGCGGCGAGAACGGCCTCTGATGCGTCGCTCTCCACCTGGAAGGGGACGGACTCGTCCACCGCGCGCATTGCGGCTTTGGCGATGTCCGCCTTGACGCAGCCGAAGGCCTGGCGGGCCTCAGTTGCCAGTGGGAAGATGGTGGCTTTGATTAGTGGGCGGGCTTTGTCCGCATAGTTGGGGACCCTACTCGTGACAATAAGCAATTTTCATTTCATTTGAGGTTGCGCGGTTGTTTGAAGACAAGTAGTGGGTGTGTGGAGATGACCTTGGCAAGATGTTCATCTTCATCGATGACGTGTTGAAGGCTGCGAAGAAGATGTCATAGCTTTTCCGCTCCGTGGAAGTACTGAACGACGAAGGAGGAGGTTGGTGCGTTGTTTTGCTGTGGCGCTTTGGAAGTGTCGATCGATGGGTCGAGTGCCATAACCCATTCATACGAGGGCATCTTTCAGCATCTGTTAAGCTCCTCCTCATCTGAGCAGATCCTGTGTATATGGGGGGCTTGTCCATGGGGGATGGCTTCTTTAATGTGTTTAGGGTGGAAGCCGGAGAAGTGGAGCATCGTGAGGTTATCCGTGGGCTTGCGGTAAAGCGAAGTGCTGAGGTGACTGTCCTTGATGGAGATGAGTGTGTCCAAGAATGCAACTGAATTTGGAGAGTAGTCCATGGTGAGTCTGATGGTGGGATGGAACTTACTGATGTCATCATGTTGTCGTTTCAGTGATTCTTCGCCGTGGGTCCAAAGGAAAAAAATGTCATCGATGTATGTGGTGTATAAGCGTCATCAGCCACGACCGCAACGGGTACCCCCTGTTGCCCAGTAACCAGCCCCGCAGATAGGGTGGCGTCCCTCGAACATGCTGGGGATCAGAGATTGTGCCAGTATGAACGGGTCACACACACTGCCCGGGAATTGGGCGCAGATGTGCAGGATCCGTATCTGATGGTCACAGACCACACAGTTCATGGAGTGGTACCCCGTCCTGTTGGTGAACAGCGGCCTGTTATCCACCGGTGGCCGTAGGGCAACGAGCACCCCATCGATTACGCCCTCGACCCGAGTAATCCCGGCCATGGCAGCAAGCCCCACTGCCCGGGCATCCTGGTGGGAGTGGACCACGGGGAACTGGATGTACCGTTCCGCCTGGGCAAACAGGGTGTCAGTCACGGCGCGATTGCACCTGTGCACCAATGCCTGGGAGAAGCCGGACCGGTCCCCACTCGGCAATTGGAACGACCCCGTCGCATAAAGGTTCAGCACGACCATCACCTTGACGGCCACTGGTAGCGGGTGTCCTACCCCACTCCCACGTGGTGCCAGGTGTGCCATCATATGGCAGATGTGTTGGACAGTCTCCCGGCTCATCCGCAGTCTCCTCCTGCATGCCCGGTCTGGGAGTTCCTCAAGGGACATCTGGCACCGGTACATGCAGGGCCTCATTCGGCACCTCCTTGGCACCACCACCTCCTCTTCGTCCTGTTCCTCCTCCTCCTCCTCCTAGCCTTGTTCCTCCCCCTTGTCCTGTCGGGCGGGCGGCCCTGCAGCCTGAGCGGCTGCCACCTCCTCTCTGAGGCCCCCCGCTAACGCTGCCACAGGGCTGCATGCAGGGCAGCGGCCCGCATCACAGCGGCCAACATCTGCAGGGGGTGAGGGGAGAAAATGTTATCATGGGCATACATCCGTGCACAACCAGGTACCATGTTTGGCACCGAGCGCCCCGCCATGCATGCTCCCCACCCCGTCAATGCCACCACTCCTGGCGCCTATCTCTGCTGCCAGAGCCACCGTTTCATGGCACTGCCGTCACTGGGGTCTGCCGTCAGTGTGGCCGTGGGTGTTCCCCCCCGGTGGGTGTCGTCGGACGGCCAGGGAAGTGGGGCAACACCCACCCATACAGCCGGTAACATTGCGTTCGCCCAGGGGCCGGGGTGGGTTGCCAATAGGATGACCTGCCCTCAAATGGGGCTTAGTGCATGGGCGCCACCCTGTCATGTCGGGGGCTTCCCGGCTGCTCGGCCTGTTTCCCCCCCCCCTGCAGAAAGCACGGCCGGTGTCTGTTACGGGAGCCCGCAGTCCCCCCCCCACGCTACCTCTCACAGCCGCCTGAGCCAACACGCCGGTACCACGGTTTTTAATCGGTGGTTAGAACCACGCCGTCGGGAAATCAGCCCATCCGGGACGCAGAATGGCTGACGCCCCAGAGAATCGGTGGCCAGGGCAGTTAGTGAGATGTGTACTGCACTTCCGGGCCGCACGGCGGGTGCCACGATTTCATCAAGTTGGGAGGGGTCCGGAAAATCCAAAATCGGCGCTAAACTGGCGTCAAACCTGATATACATTAATGATCTGGAGTAACTGAAGGCACTGTTGCTAAGTTTGCAGATGATACAAAGATCCGTAGAGGGGCAGGTAGTATTGAGGAAGCAGGGGGGCTGCAGAAGGATTTGGACAAGCTAGGAGAGTGGGCAATGAAGTGGCAGATGGAATACAATGTGGAACAGTGTGAGATTATGCACTTAGGAAGGAGGAATCTAGGCATTGACTATTTTCTAAATGGGGAAATGCTTCGGAAAGCAGGAGCACAAAGGGACTTGGGAGTCCTTGCTCACGATTCTCTTAAGGTTAACGTACAGGTTCAGTCGACAGTTAGGAAGGCAAATGCAGTGTTAGCATTCATGTTGAGAGGGCTGGAATACAAGAGCAGGGATGTACTTCTGAGTCTGTGTAAGGCTCTGGTCAGACCCCATTTGGAGTATTGTGAGCAGTTTTGGGCTCCGTATCTAAGGAAGGATGTGCTGGCCTTGGAAAGGGTCCAGAGGAGGTTCACAAGAATGATCCCTGGAATGAAGAACTTGTCGTATGAGGAACGTTTGAGGACTCTGGGTCTGTACTCATTGGAGTTTAGAAGGTTGAGGAGGGGATCTTATTGAAACTTACAGGATACTGCGAGGCCTGGATAGAGTGAGGCCTGGATAGAGTGGATGCGGAGAGGATGTTTCCACTTGCAGGAAAAACGAGAACCAGAGGACACCATCTCAGACTAAAGGGACAATTCTTTAAATCAGAGATGAGGAGGAATTTCTTCAGCCAGAGGGTGGTGAATCTCTTTGCCCAAAAGTCTGTGGAGGCCAAATCACTGAGTAACTTTAAGACAGAGATAGATAGGTTCTTGATTAATAAGGGGATCAGGGGTTATGGATAAAGGCAGGAAAATGGGGATGAGAAAAATATCAGCCATGATTGAATGTCAGAGCAGACTCGATGGGCCGAGTGGCCTAATTCTGCTGTTAAGGGAAATTATTCATTAGGAATCATTTTATTTTGTTTATTAGCTTATGTCTGCAACAGTGTGGACTGCGGTGTCATTCTATACTAGCTTACTTACCATAACAATCTAATTCTGCACTGACCTGATAAGAATGCGGTTACTGGCGAGTCATTCTCTCAGTCACCCACTGACATCTGCCACGTTCCGATTAATTGCTGAGTCATTCTGTCGCTGACAAACTGACCGTTAACTATTGAGACACCTGTTATCCTTGTAATTGAGGACAAGGAGCTGCGAGCATTAGATAACGAATGGTTTCAGAGGAATGTGATTGGAAGCTAATTGTTGCTAGGGGAGCCTAATTGGTCGTGTATGTAACTCCCCAAGCTAATTAGGAACTAACCCATGTACATGTCTAAAAGAGGCTAACTGCCATTGTACAGTTGACAAGGTGCCCACGAGCACTGCCGAGTGCCTGGCTTTCTCCCAAAAGCTTTTGCCAATAAATTGAATTGACTCAACTCTTTGGTGTGAACACTGCTCCCATGTCTTATGGTCTTATAACACCACAAACAATGACGGGGCTCTCACTGGCTGAAATGCTGATGGGCAGGAAGCCAAAATCTCACCTGGATCTGCTGCATCCAGTTGTCAAAGCGAGAGTGGCAATTCGTCAGGAAGTGCAGGACCTATAACTTTTTTTATTGTCACAAGTATGCAGTTACTGTGAAAAGCCCCTAGTCGCCACATTCCGGCACCTGTTCGGGTAAGCTGGTACGGGAATTGAACCCGCCTTGTTCTGCATCACAAACCAGCTATCTAGCCCACTGAGCTAAACCAGCCAAATGGAGAGACATGACCACCATTTAATCCAAATGACTGTCCGTGTGAGAGATTTCGGCAGTGACCAATGCTGCCTGCCTCCAGTCATTCTCTTTTTTTTTAAATTTAGAGGACCCAATTCATTTTTTCCAATTAAGGGGCAATTTAGTGTGGCCAATCCATCTACCCTGCACATCTTTGGGTTATGGGGGCGAAACCCACGCAGACACAGGGAGAATGTGCAAAGTCCACCCAGACAGTGGCCCAGAGCCGGGATTGAACCTGGGACCTTGGCGCCGTGAGGCTGCAGTGCTAACCACTGCGCCGCCGTGCTGCCCTCTCCAGTCATTCTCAACCAAAGTGGTCCAGTCTCCTTCGCGGGGAAACTAACTGATGGAAGAGTCCTCCGCAAGCACCAGGATCAGGCTCGTCAGCAGCAAGACTCGGAAACAACCAGGTTTCCAGACCACACAGCAGAAGGGAATTCTATTGTGGAAATCCAGCAGGAAATGCTGCCTGAAAACAGGGACATCCAGTGGTCTCTGCTCCAGGAATGGGTGAGAGACAATCATTCGCAGATACTTGACCCACTCCTGCGCCCACAAGCCAGGCTCCATTGACACAAGGCTCACCAGTGTCTATGGTGATCGCAGTACAGTTGATACGTGTCATTGTGCGTTAATGCTTGAATGGAAAACCAAATTAAAATGGTGATTGAAATTAAAGGAGTGAAATTAGCGTGTACACTAAATATGTCAACTAAATACATCAATCAAGAGCATTTATGTTGCTGTTGTAGTGCAAGGGTGGAGTTGAATGACTATTTCAACACTGCTGCCAACTTGGGTGTACATGCTGTACCATCCTTTATATTTTTGAAGTAAAGGCTATTAAGTATTCAAAACCGGTACGTCTATCTTGTCAAGTTACAATAGGCTTTTTCTTTTCGATTAATTCATACATTAGATTTAGGTGTTGCTGGTTTGACTAGCATTTTTTGCCCATTGCTAGGGGCTTTTCACAGTAACTTCATTGAAGCCTACTCGTGACAATAAGCGATTTTCATTTCATTTCATTTCCCTTGAGAAGTTGGTGGTGATGAGCTTTCTTCTTGAACCGCTGCAGTCCCTCTCATGCAGGTACACCCACAGTGCAGTTAGGGAGGGAGTTCCAGGATTTTGCCCCAGCGAGTGAAGGAACGACCAATATATTTCCAAGTCAGGGGGGTGAGTGACTTGAAGGGCAATCTCCAGGTGGTGGGGTTCCCAGGTGTCTGCTGCCCTTGTCCTTCGAGATGGTTGTGGTTTTGAAGGTGCTGCCTGAGGAGCCTTGGTGGGTTGATGCAGTGTATCTTATATATGAAGGCCTGCATTCTCAACCTTGCCCCTCGCCTGAGGTTAAACCCCCTATGGTCATCTGGGACTATAGCAACTTTACCGTACACACTTCTGCCACTGTTGGTCAGTTGTGGAGGGAGTGAATGTTGGAGGTGGCGGATGCGGCAGTCAATCAAGCGGGGCTGCTTTGTCCTGGATGGTGTTGAGTTTATTGAGTGTTGTTGGAGCTGCACTGAGTATTCCATTACACTACTGACTTGTATCTTGTAGATAGTGGACAGACCTTTGGTGTCACAAAGGGAGTTACTTGCCCCAGAATTCTCAGTCTCTGACCTGTTTTTGTAGTCACAGTATTTATATGGTTTGGCTGGATTACTAGTCCAGCAACATTGCCACAATGGCACCATTTCCCTGATGTCAAGAACAGGTGCATTGGCGAAACAAGGTCAAGCAGCCTTTCCCCTCTTGTTGGTTCGCTCAGCACCTGCCACAGATCCAGTCGAGCAGCTATATCCTTTAGGACCCTGACAGCTTGGTGGGTGGTGGCCTTACTGAGCCACCCTCGGTGGTGGATATTGAAATCCCCCTCCCCAGAGTTCATTTTGTGGCCATACCAACCTCCGTGCTTCCTCCAAGTTGCAACATGGAGTACTGATTCATCAGCTAAAGGTGGGTGGTAAATAGTAATCCCATGTCTGACCTGATGCGATGAAATTTCATGGGGCCCAGAGTCAATGTTGCTGATAAGTGGTAAGTAATATTGATGCCAAAGTAGTGTCAGACAGTGTCCATCTGCAACAAGCTCTCCATTTACATTCAATGACAGTACCTTTGCTGAAGCAACATGTTACAACATGTGGCCCATATTCACAGTTCTTGATATTGTGTGTGATAAATCAAATAGCTGAAGATTGGAATCTGTGATTCTGGGGAGCTCAGGAAGATGCAGAGATGGATGATCCACTCATGACGACTGGCTGTAGATGATTAATTCCGAAGTCTATTTGTGTAATGACCCAGCAACTCATTTTATTTTGGCTGCAGTTTTCCAAAACAGTTGCTTTTAAACCCAACAATCTGAGATGGTACATCCTAAAGGACGTAAATAAACCCTCTCACTGATACACTGTTTGGGATATATTTCATATTTTAAAACAATTTTGCAACATCCATATGATTGGCAATTTCCTCAGGCCAAGACAGGTTATAAATATTAAAATCAGATAACTTCTATATGCTGATTTTACATTGTCAGATCAACAAGATCACCTACTTATTCTTGTCCACAACAGCAATCAAAAATAAATGAGCAAATATTTTCTTTAATAACGACCAAGGAAATATAATAATAAAATCAAACTGAATATCTACAACAAATATGAAAACTGGAGAACATTTTTACAATTTTAAACAGAGCTTTTGATGGGACCTTCCTTTTTTCTATTCTGATGTGGGTGTTACTGGCAAGGTTGGTAGTATTTGCTCATGCCCAGTTGCCAAGGTGGTGGCACCTGCGTTTTGAATCATTGTTAACAGTTTGGAGAAACTTTAGGTTACTTCTGAGGGCAGTTAAGAGTCACGTTGGT
Source organism: Scyliorhinus canicula (assembly GCF_902713615.1). Taxonomy (NCBI): domain Eukaryota; kingdom Metazoa; phylum Chordata; class Chondrichthyes; order Carcharhiniformes; family Scyliorhinidae; genus Scyliorhinus; species Scyliorhinus canicula. The sequence goes on along the minus strand of NC_052148.1, from coordinate 8,508,876 downwards.
GGGGTCAGGAGTGACTGTCGGCCAGAGCGAGTAAGAGCAGCAAGATCCCAAAGGACATTTCGAGAAGCCTTATTTTTAAATAACAACTGGACAGTTTCACGATCACTTTAGTGAGACTAGCTTTTTATTTACAATCCAAACTGCAACAACACTAACATCTACCTGATAAAGTGGAAAATTGCACAGGTATATCAGGACAACGCAGTCTAATCACCCATCAGTCTACTCGAGATCATCAGCAAAGGGATGGAAAGCATTGACAACAGTGCTATCAAGCAGCACTTACAGAGCAATAACCTCCTCACAGATACTAAGTTTGGTTTCTGTCAGGGCCACTTGGCTCCAGGTTTCATTACAGTCTTGGCTCAAACGTGGATAAACGTGCTGAGAGTGGGTGCCCTGGATATCAAGGCAGCGTTTGGCTGAGTGTGGCATCAGGAAGTTTAGTAAAATTGAAATCAATGGGTTCTGGCTTCAAACTCTCCACTGGTTGGAGTCATATTGAGCACCAAGGAAGATGGCTGTGGTTATTGGAGTTCAACCATCTCAGTCCCGGGACATTGTGGTGGGATTTCAACTCACCTGTTACTCGCTCAATAACACAACCACTATATTACCATTTGGCTAACACGAGGATCAATGGTAATTCACGGTGAGAATCGGTTTCTATTAGGGAGACTGTAATAAATATGTATTTCCACAGTGCGGAAGCAACAAATAAGGAAAGAAAACAAATAATTTCACAGTTAACAAAACCTGCGACCAGGAACCAAATGACACAGGTGGAAACGGGTGCCTTGCGTGTAATTCTGTTCAGAGGAAGCTGGTGCCCTTCCCCAGCCTCTGAGTGTGTTCTCCTGTAGTGTCTCTCAGCACCTGGACTTTGCACTTACACCTGGACATAACGAATAATCTCACTCAGGTCATATCCTGTCACAGCAAAGGCAGTTCCTTCGGGGTCACAGAACTTGGCTCCACAGATCTGAACATCGGTTACACATTCTGTGTGCTCGTGCTCCACCTGACAAGAAAAGATATCCCATTATATCCTTTGAATAATTCTGCTCAGCTTTTGACTTCATATTTCATGGCCCTCAGTTCACATCTACAACATCTTGTTATAGTTAGGCCTCGCTGTCCTGGGCGACCGGGCCCCGGCGTCCTGGCAGACCGGGCCTCGCCGTCCTGGGAGACCGGGCCTCGCCGTCCTGGGCGACTGGGCCCCGGCGTCCTGGCAGACCGGGCCTCGCCGTCCTGGGAGACCGGGCCTCGCCGTCCTGGGAGACCGGGCCTCGTCAAGCTGGCAGGCCGGGCCTCGTCGTCCTGGGCGACCGGCCCTCAGCGTCCTGGCAGACCGGGCCTCGCTGTCCTGGGAGACCGGGCCTCGCTGTCCTGGGCGACCGGGCCCCGGCGTCCTGGCAGACCGGGCCTTGCCGTCCTGGAAGGCCGGGCCTCGCTGTCCTGGCAGACCGGGCCTCGCTGTCCTGGGCGACCGGCCCTCAGCGTCCTGGCAGACCGGGCCTCGCCGTCCTGGGAGGCCGGGCCTCGCTGTCCTGGGCGACCGGGCCCCGGCGTCCTGGCAGACCGGGCCTTGCCGTCCTGGAAGGCCGGGCCTCGCTGTCCTGGCAGACCGGGCCTCGCTGTCCTGGGCGACTGGCCCTCAGCGTCCTGGCAGACCGGGCCTCGCCGTCCTGGCAGACCGGGCCTCGCCGTCCTGGCAGACCGGGCCTCGTCGTCCTGGGCGACCGGGCCTCGTCGTCCTGGGCGACCGGGCCTCGTCGTCCTGGGCGACCGGCCCTCAGCGTCCTGGCAGACCGGGCCTCGCTGTCCTGGGAGACCGGGCCTCGCTGTCCTGGGAGGCCGGGCCTCGCTGTCCTGGGAGACCGGGCCTTGCCGTCCTGGCAGACCTGGCTTCAATGTTCTGGCAGACCTGGCTTCAATGTCCTGGCAGACCTGGCCTCAACCAGAGCCCGGGCCTCACCGTCCTGGCAGGCTGGGCCTCAACCAGAGCCCGGGCCTTTCCATTCCGGGCCTCAACCAGAGCCTGGCCTCAACCAGAGCCCAGGCCTCCCCATTCCGGGCCTCAACCAGAGCCCGGGCCTCAACCAGAGCCCGGGCCTCAACCAGAGCCCGGGCCTCTCCATTCTGGGCTTCAACCAGAGCCCGGGCCTCTCCAGTGTGGGCCTCAAACGGAGCCTGGGCCTCTCCATTCTGGGCCTCAAGCGGAGCCCGGGCCTCTCCATTCTGAATTAATCAGAACTCAGGCCTCTCCTTTCAGGCCTCTCAATGACAGACTGTAGCCCAGCTCAGGCATCTTCAGAGCCCTTCTTTTCACACTTCTGGGATTATGTGAGTGGTTTATCTAGCCCTGACCGGTGGAACACTTTGCAACATGGAGTCTATACGGTAGGGATGAGTTACTGAATGTAAACTTGTTTTAAACATTGATGAATCTGTTGTATGTCGTTGATCCTTGCACCAAATGTCTCAGATCATTTGACTTGATTTGCTTTTAACAGTTTTAATTTGACATCAACTACACTCAATAGCAATCTTTCTGGTACTATTTGATACCACTTCGATTCAGAAGCTATCATTCTATTTTATTTCCACTCAGAACCATACTTCAGATGTCAAATGATACTGATCAACTCACATCATTATCATTAATTGCCGCCCTGAAGTGATCCCAACAATACGTGGCTACCTGTACAGCGAATGATGTATGCAGTATGTCGGGTCTCATTTCACCCTACTCCACGCTTCCACCCAAAATTTACTCTCCCTCCCTCACACCACATCACTCATCCCGTCACAAAACCCCTCAGGCAGGGGGGGGGGGTCGGAGGGCGGGGTGGGCGGGCCGGAGGACAGGGCCGAGGACAGGGTGGATGGGTCGGAGGGCGAGGAAGGAAGGTCGGACGGCGGAGGAGGGTCAGAGGGCGAGGAGGGTGGGGCGGAGGGCGGAGGTGGGTCAGAGGGCGGGGAGGGTAGGTCGGACGGCGAGGAGGAGGGCAGGGGTGGGCCAGAGGGCGGAGGTGGGTCAGAGGGCGGGGAGGGTAGGTCGGACGGCGAGGACGAGGGCGGGGGAGGGCCAGAGGGCGGAGGTGGGTCAGAGGGGCGGGGGTGGGCCAGAGGGCGGGGGTGGGCCAGAGGGCGGGTGTGGCCAGAGGGCGGGGGGTGGGTCAGAGGGGGCGGGGTGTGTCCAAGGGCGGGGGTGGGCCAGAGGGCGGGGGGTGGGCCAGAGGGCGGGGGTGGGCCAGAGGGGCGGGGGTGGGCCAGAGGGCGGGGGTGGGCCAGAGGGCGGGGGTGGATCAGAGGCCTGGAAGATGGGTCGAAGTGCGGGCAAGGTGGGTCGGACGGCGGAGGAGGGTCAGAGGGCGAAGAGGGTGGGGCGGAGGGTGGAGATGGGTCAGAAGGCGGGAGGGTGGGGTCGGATGGCGAGGAAGAGGGTCGGAGGGCTGGGGTGGGTCAGAGGGCGGGGGTGAGTCGGAGTTTGGGGAGGGTGGGTCGGAGGAGGGGAAGGTGGGTCAGGGGGCGGGGAAGGTGGGTTGGGGGCAGGTGAGCGGGGAAGGTGGGTCGGGGGAAGGGGGCAGGTCGGAGGGCGGGGGTAAGGCAGAGGGCGGGAGGCGTAGGTAGGACGGCGGCAAAGGTGGGTGGGGGGCGGGGAAGGTGGGTCGGAGGGCGGACTTGGGTCGGAGGGAGGATGTGGGTCAGAGGGCGGGAGGGTGGGACGGAGGGCGGGGCAGGTGGGTCGGAGGGCGGGGCAGGTGGGACGGAGGGCGGGGCAGGTGGGACGGAGGGCGGACGTGGGTCGGAGGGAGGATGTGGGTAAGAGGGCGGGAGGGTGGGTCAGAGGGCGGGGCAGGTGGGACGGAGGGCGGGGGAGGTGGGATGGAGGGCGGGGCAGGTGGGTCGGAGGGCGGGACAGGTGGACGGAGGGCGCGGCAGGTGGGTGGGGGTGGGTAGGGAAGGTGGGCCCGAGGGCGGGGAGGGTGGGTCAGAGGGCATGGCGGGTGGTTCAGAGGGCGGGGCAGGTGGGGCGGAGGGCGGGACAGGTGGGGCGGAGGGCGGGACAGGTGGGGCCGAGGGCGGGACAGGTGGGTCAGAGAGCAGGCCGGGTGGGTCGGAGGACGGGCCGGGTGGGTCGGAGGACAGGCCGGGTGGGTCAGAGAACAGGCCGGGTGGGTCAGAGGGCAGAGCGGGTGGGTCAGAGGGTGGGGCAGGTGGGTCGGAGGGCGGGCCGGTGGGTCGGAGGGCGGGCCGGGTGGGTCGGAGGGCAGGGCAGGTGGGTCGGAGGGCGGGGCAGGTGGGCTGAGGGCGGGACAGGTGGGTCAGAGGGCGGGCCGGGTGGGTCGGAGGGCGGGCCGGGTGGGTCAGAGGGTGGGGCAGGTGGGTCGGAGGGCGGGGCGGGTGGGTCGGAGGACAGGCCGGTGGGTCAGGGAGCAGGCCGGGTGGGTCAGAGGGCAGAGCGGATGGGTCGGAGGGCAGAGCGGGTCGGTCGGAGGGCAGGTCGGGTGGCTCAGAGGGCAGGGCAGGTGGGTCGGAGGACGGGGAAGGTGGGTCGGAGGGCGGGTAAGGTGGGTCGGGGGCAGGGCAGGTGGGTCAGTGGGCAGGCCGGGTGGGTCGGAGAGCAGGGAGGGTGGGTCGGAGGGCAGGCCGGTGGGTCGGAGGGCAGGGCAGGTGGGTCGGAGGGCAGGGCGGGTGGGTCGGAGGGGGGGCGGTGGGTCGGCGGAGGGGGGGCGGGTGGGGAGGGCGGGCCGGGTGGGTCGGAGGGGGGGCCGGGTGGGTCGGAGGGCAGGCCGGGTGGGTCGGAGGGCGGGGCAGGTGGGTCGAGGGCGGGACGGTGGGTCTGAGGGCAGGGCGGTGGGTCGGGGGGCAGGCGGGTGGTCGGAGGGCAGGCGGGTGGTTGGAGGGCGGGGCGGGTGGGTCGGACGGCAGGCCGGGTGGGTCAGAGGGCAGGGCAGGTGGGGCGGGTGGGTCGGAGGGCGGGCCGGGTGGGTCAGAGGGCGGGCCGGGTGGGTCGGAGGGTGGGCCGGGTGGGTCGGAGGGCGGGGCCGGGTGGGTCAGAGAGCAGGCCCGGAGTGGGTCGGAGGGCAGGCCGGGGGGGTCGGAGGGCAGGCCGGGTGGGTCGTAGGTGTGGGGGCGGGTGGGTCGGAGGGCAGGCCGGGTGGGTCGGAGGGCAGGCCGGGTGGGTCAGAGAGCAGGCCGGGTGGGTCGGAGGGCAGGGCAGGTGGGGCGGACGGCGGGGAAGGTGGGTCAGAGGGCGGGGAAGGTGGGTCAGAGGGCGGGACAGCTGGGTCAGAGGGCAGAGCGGGTCGGTCGGAGGGCAGGTCGGGTGGCTCAGAGGGCAGGGCGGGTTGGGGTCGATGGCCGGGCCCGGGTGGGTCGGAGAGGCGGGGCGGGTGGGTCGGAGGGCGGCGCGGGTGGGTCGGAGGGCAGGCCGGGTGGGTCGGAGGGTGGGAGCGAGGGCGGGGCAAGCGGGGTCAGATGGGCAGAGCGGGGTTCGGTCAGGGGCGGAGGCAGGGTCGTGGTGGCTCAGAGGGCAGGGCGGGTGGGTCGGAGGGCGGGCCGGGTGGGTCGGAGGGTGGGTCGGAGGCGGGGCAGCTGGGTCAGAGGGCAGAGCGGGTCGGTCGGAGGGCAGGTCGGGTGGCTCAGAGGGCAGGTCGGGTGGCTCAGAGGGCAGGGCGGGTGGGTCGGAGGGCGGGCCGGGTGGGTCGGAGGGCGGGGCGGGTGGTCGGAGGGCAGGCCGGGTGGGTCGGAGGGCAGGCCGGGTGGGTCGGAGGGCGGGGCGGGTGGGTCGGAGGGGGGGGAGGGTGGGTCGGAGGGCGGGTCGGGTGGGTCGGAGAGCAGGGCGGGTGGGTCGGAGGGCAGGGCGGGTGGGTCGGAGGGGCGGCCGGGGGGTCGGAGGGCGGGCGGTGGGTCGGAGGGCAGGCCGGTGGGTCGGAGGCGGGGCGCGTGGGTCGGAGGGCGGGCCGGGTGGGTCTAGGGCAGGCCGGGTGGGTCGGAGGGCGGGGCAGGTGGGTCAGAGGGCTGGCCGGGTGGGTCGGAGGGCGGGCCGGTGGGGAGGGCAGGGGCGGTGGGTCGGAGGGCGGGCCGGGTGGGTCGAGTGCGAGGCCGGTGGTCGGAGGGCAGGGCGGGGGGTCCGGAGGGCGGGCCGGTTGGGTCGGAGGCGGGCCGGAGTGGGTCGGAGGGCGGGCCGGGTGGGTCGGAGGGCAAGGGCGGGTGGGTTGAGGGCGGGGGCGGGTGGGTCGGAGGACAGGCCGGGTGGGTCAGAGGGCAGGGCAGTGGGCTGGTGGGTCGGAGGGTGGTGCCTGGGTGGGTCGGGGGGGTCGGAGGGTGGCCTGGGTGGTTCGGAGGTTGGTCGGATGGCGGGGCGCTGGGTCAGAGGCAGACTGGTCGGTCGGAGGGCAGTCGGGTGGCTCAGAGGGCAGGTGGTGTGGTCGGAAGGGTGGGGTAACTGGTGGGTTTCGGAGGGCAGGCCGGGTGGGTCGGAGGGCGGGGGCGGGTGGGTCGGAGGGGGGGGCGGGTGGGTCAGGAGGGCGGGCCCGGGTGGGTCCGGAGAGACAGGGCGGGTGGGTCGGAGGGGGCAGGGCGGGGTGGGTCGGAGGGCGGGCCGGTGGGTCGGAGCGGGTGGGTCGGAGGGCGGCAGGGTGGGTCGGAGGGCGGGGGGGGGTGTCGGAGGGGGGGTGGGTGGGTCGGAGGGGGGGGCGGGTGGGTCGGAGGGCGGGCCGGGTGGGTCGGAGGGCAGGCCGGGTGGGTCGGAGGGCAGGCCGGGTGGGTAGGAGGGCGGGGCAGGTGGGTCAGAGGGCTGGCCGGGTGGGTCGGAGGGCGGGCCGGGTGGGTCGAGGCAGGGCGGGGGTCGGAGGGCGGGCCGGGTGGGTCGGAGGCAGGCCGGTGGGTCGGAGGGCGGGCCGGGTGGTCGAGGGCCGGCGGGTGGGTCGGAGGGTGGGCCGGGTGGGTCGGAGGGTGGGCCGGGTGGGTCGGAGGGTGGGTCGGAGGGCGGGCCGGGTGGGTCAGAGAGCAGGCCGGGTGGGTCGGAGGGCAGGCCGGGTGGGTCGGAGGGTGGGGCGGGTGGGTCGGAGGGCAGGGCGGGTGGGTCGGAGGGCGGGCCGGGTGGGTCGGAGGGCAGGGCGGGTGGGTTGGAGGGCGGGGCGGGTGGGTCGGAGGGCAGGCCGGGTGGGTCAGAGGGCAGGGCAGGTGGGGCGGGTGGGTCGGAGGGTGGGCCGGGTGGGTCGGAGGGTGGGCCGGGTGGGTCGGGTGGGTCGGAGGGCGGGCAGCTGGGTCAGAGGGCAGAGCGGGTCGGTCGGAGGGCAGGTCGGGTGGCTCAGAGGGCAGGGTGGTGGGTCGGAGGGCGGGCCGGGTGGGTCGGAGGGCGGGCCGGGTGGGTCGGAGGGCGGGGTGGTGGGTCGGAGGGCAGGCCGGGTGGGTCGGAGGGCTGGGCGGTGGTCGAGGGGGGGCGGTGGGTCGGAGGGCGGGCCGGTGGGTCGGAGAGCAGGGCGGGTGGGTCGGAGGGCAGGGCGGGTGGGTCGGAGGGCGGGCCGGGTGGGTCGGAGGGCGGGCCGGGTGGGTCGGAGGGCAGGCCGGGTGGGTCGGAGGGCGGGGCGGGTGGGTCGGGGGGGGGGGCGGGTGGGTCGGAGGGCGGGCCGGGTGGGTCGGAGGGCGGGCCGGGTGGTCGGAGGGCGGGCCGGGTGGGTCGGAGGGCAGGCCGGGTGGGTCGGAGGGCGGGCAGGTGGGTCAGAGGGCTGGCCGGGTGGGTCGGAGGGCGGGCCGGGTGGGTCGGAGGGCAGGGCGGGTGGGTCGGAGGGCGGGCCGGGTGGGTCGGAGGGCAGGCCGGGTGGGTCGGAGGGCGGGCCGGTGGGTCGGAGGGCGGGCCGGGTTGGTCGGAGGGCAGGCGGGTGGGTTGGAGGGCGGGGCGGTGGGTCGAGAGGCCGGGTGGGTCAGAGGCAGGGCGGGTGGGTCGGAGGGTGGGCCGGGTGGGTCGGAGGGTGGGTCGGAGGGCGGGCCGGGTGGGTCTGAGGGCAGGGCGGGTGGGTCGGAGAGCGGGCCGGGTGGGTCGGAGGGCAGGCCGGGTGGGTCGGAGGGCGGGGAAGGTGGGTCGGAGGGCGGGCCGGGTGGGTCGGAGGGCGGGGCAGGTGGGTCGGAAGGCAGGCCGGGTGGGTCGGAGGGCGGGGCAGGTGGGTCGGAGGGCGGGGCAGGTGGGTCGGAGGGCAGGGCAGGTGGGTCGGAGGGCAGGCCGGGTGGGTCGGAGGGCAGGGCAGGTGGGTCGGAGAGCAGGGCGGGTGGGTCGGAGGGCGGGGCAGGTGGGTCGGAGGGCGGGGCAGGTGGGTCGGAGGGCGGGGCGGGTGGGTCGGAGGGAAGGCCGGATGGGTCGTAGGGCAGGCCGGGTGGGTCGGAGGGCGGGCCGGGTGGGTCGGAGGTCGGGCCGGGTGGGTCGGAGGGCGGGCCGGGTGGGTCGGAGGGCAGGCCGGGTGGGTCGGAGGGCGGGCGGGGCGGGTGGGTCGGAGGGCAGGCCGGGTGGGTCGGAGGGTGGGGCGGGTGGGTCGGAGGGCGGGGCGGGTGGGTCGGAGGGCAGGGCGGGTGGGGTCGGAGGGCGGGCCGGGTGGGTCGGAGGGCAGGCCGGGTGGGTCGGAGGGCGGGCCGGGTGGGTCGGAGGGCGGGCCGGGTTGGTCGGAGGGCAGGGCGGGTGGGTTGGAGGGCGGGGCGGGTGGGTCGGAGGGCAGGCCGGGTGGGTCAGAGGGCAGGGCGGGTGGGTCGGAGGGTGGGCCGGTGGGTCGGAGGGTGGGTCGGAGGGTGGGCCGGGTGGGTCTGAGGGCAGGGCGGGTGGGTCGGAGGGCGGCCGGGTGGTCGGAGGGCAGGCCGGTGGGTCGGAGGGCGGGGAAGGTGGGTCGGAGGGCGGGCCGGGTGGGTCGGAGGGCGGGGCAGGTGGGTCGGAGGGCAGGCCGGGTGGGTCGGAGGGCGGGGCAGGTGGGTCGGAGGGCGGGCAGGTGGGTCGGAGGGCAGGCAGTGGGTCGAGGGCAGGCCGGTGGGTCGGAGGGCAGGGCAGGTGGGTCGGAGAGCAGGGCGGGTGGGTCGGAGGGGGGGCAGTGGGTCGGAGGGCGTGGCAGGTGGGTCGGAGGGCGGGGCGGGTGGTCGGAGGGAAGGCCGGATGGGTCGTAGGCAGGCCGGGTGGGTCGGAGGTCGGGCCGGGTGGGTCGGAGGTCGGGCCGGTGGGTCGAGGGCGGCCGGGTGGGTCGGAGGGCAGGCCGGTGGTCGAGGGCGGGCGGGGGGTGGGTCGGAGGGCAGGCCGGGTGGGTCGGAGGGTGGGCGGGTGGGTCGGAGGGCGGGCGGGTGGGTCGGAGGGCGGGCCGGGTGGTCGGGGCGGGCCGGGTGGGTCAGAGAGCAGGCAGGTGGGTCGGAGGGCAGGCAGGTGGGTCGGGGCAGGGCAGGTGGTCGGAGGGCGGCCGGGTGGGTCGTAGGCAGGCCGGGTGGTCGGAGGGCAGGGCAGGTGGGTCGGAGGGCAGGGCAGGTGGGTCGGAGGGCAGGGCCGGTGGGTCGGAGGGCGGGCCGGGTGGGTCGGGGGGCGGGCCGGGTGGGTCGGAGGGCGGGCCGGGTGGGTCGGAGGCTGGCCGGGTGGTCGAGGGCGGGCCGGGTGGGTCGGAGGGCGGCCGGTGGGTCGGAGGGCGGGCCGGGTGGGTCAGAGGATGGGGCGGGTGGGTCGGAGGGCAGGCCGGGTGGGTCGGGGCGGGCCGGGTGGGTTGGGGAAGGTGGGTCAGTGGGCAGGCCGGGTGGGTCAGAGGGCGGGCCGGGTGGGTCGGAGGACAGGCCGGGTGGTCAGAGCAGGCCGGTGGGTCAGAGGGCAGAGCGGGTGGGTCAGAGGGTGGGGCAGGTGGGTCGGAGGGCGGGCCGGGTGGGTCGGAGGGCGGGCAGGTGGGTCGGAGGGCGGGGCAGGTGGCTGAGGGCGGGACGGGTGGGGCTGAGGGCGGGCCGGGTGGGTCGGAGGGCGGGCCGGGTGGGTCAGAGGGTGGGGCAGGAGGGTCGGAGGGCGGGCCGGGTGGGTCGGAGGACAGGCCGGGTGGGTCAGAGAGCAGGCCGGGTGGCTCAGAGGGCAGGGCAGGTGGGTCGGAGGGCGGGGAAGGTGGGTCGGGGGCAGGGCAGGTGGGTCAGTGGGCGGGCCGGGTGGGTCGGAGAGCAGGGAGGGTGGGTCGGAGGGCAGGCCGGGTGGGTCGGAGGGCAGGGCAGGTGGGTGGGAGGGCAGGGCGGGTGGGTCGGAGGGCGGGCCGGGTGGGTCGGAGGGCGGGGCGGGTGGGTCGGAGGGCAGGCCGGGTGGGTCGGAGGGCGGGGCGGGTGGGTCGGAGGGCAGGCCGGGTGGGTCGGAGGGGGAGGCGGGTGGGTCGGAGGGGGAGGCGGGTGGGTCGGAGGGCGGGCCGGGGGGTCGGAGGGCGGGCCGGGTGGGTCAGAGGGTGGGGCAGGTGGGTCGGAGGGCGGGGCAGGTGGGTCAGAGGGCAGAGCGGGTCGGTCGGAGGGCAGGTCGGGTGGCTCAGAGGGCAGGGCGGGTGGGTCGGAGGGCGGGCCGGGTGGGTCGGAGAGCAGGGCGGGTGGGTCGGAGGGCAGGGGGGTGGGTCGGAGGGCAGCCGGGTGGTGGGCGGGCGGGGCGGGTGGGTCGGAGGGGGGGGGCGGGTGGGTCGGAGGGCGGGCCGGGTGGGTCGGAGGGCAGGGCGGGGTGGGTCGGAGGGCGGGGCGGGTGGGTCGGAGGGCGGGCGGGTGGGTCGGAGAGCAGGGCGGGTGGGTCGGAGGGCGGGCCGGGTGGGTCGGAGGGCGGGCCGGGTGGGTCGGAGGGCGGGGCGGGTGGGTCGGAGAGCAGGGCGGGTGGGTCGGAGGGCGGGCCGGGTGGGTCGGAGGGCGGGGCGGGTGGGTCGGAGAGCAGGGCGGGTGGGTCGGAGGGCGGGGCCGGGTGGGTCGGAGGGCGGGCCGGGTGGGTCGGAGGGCGGGGCGGGTGGGTCGGAGGGTGGGCCGGGTGGGTCGGAGGGCGGGGCGGGTGGGTCGGAGGGCAGGGCGGGTGGGACGGAGGGCGGGGCGGGTAGGTCGGAGGGCAGGCCGGGTGGGTCGGAGGGCGGGGCAGGTGGGTCGGAGGGCAGGCCGGGTGGGTCGGAGGGCGGGGCAGGTGGGTCGGAGGGCAGGCCGGGTGGGTCGGAGGGTGGGGCGGGTGGGTCGGAGGGCGGGCCGGGTGGGTCGGAGGGCAGGCCGGGTGGGTCGGAGGGCGGGGCAGGTGGGTCGGAGGGCGGGCCGGGTGGGTCGGAGGGCAGGGCGGGTGGGTCGGAGGGCGGGCCGGGTGGGTCGGAGGGCGGGGCAGGTGGGTCGGAGGGCGGGGCGGGTGGGTCGGAGGGCGGGGCGGGTGGGTCGGAGGGCGGGCCGGGTGGGTCGGAGGGCGGGGCGGGTGGGTCGGAGGGCAGGCCGGGTGGGTCGGAGGGCGGGCCGGGTGGGTCAGAGGATGGGGCGGGTGGGTCGGAGGGCAGGCCGGGTGGGTCGGAGGGCGGGCCGGGTGGGTTGGGGAAGGTGGGTCGGTGGGTGGGGCGGGTGGGTCAGAGGGCGGGCCGGGTGGGTCGGAGGACAGGCCGGGTGGGTCAGAGAGCAGGCCGGGTGGGTCAGAGGGCAGAGCGGGTGGGTCAGAGGGTGGGGCAGGTGGGTCGGAGGGCGGGCCGGGTGGGTCGGAGGGCGGGGCAAGTGGGTCGGGTGGGTCGGAGTGTGGGCCGGGTGGGTCGGAGGGTGGGCCGGGTGGGTCGGAGGGTGGGCCGGAGGGCGGGGCAGCTGGGTCAGAGGGCAGAGCGGGTCGGTCGGAGGGCAGGTCGGGTGGCTCAGAGGGCAGGGCGGGTGGGTCGGAGGGCGGGCCGGGTGGGTCGGAGGGCGGGGCGGGTGGGTCGGAGGGCGGGGCGGGTGGGTCGGAGGGCAGGCCGGGTGGGTCGGAGGGCGGGGCGGGTGGGTCGGAGGGGGGTGCGGGTGCGTCGGAGGGCGGGCGGGTGGGTCGGAGGGCGGGCCGGGTGGGTCGGAGGGCGGGCCGGGTGGGTCGGAGGGCGGGGCGGAGCACGTGGGAGACAGGTCGGGGTGCACATTACAGCTTTGAAAACGCTATCAAATTTAATGTCAAATTCATTTTAAATTGGAGCTTCTGATGTCAAATTATAACTTGAGCACTGAGTACAGTGGAAATGATTCTTGGGGCACTGAGCAACACTAAGCCGTACTCACCTCTATGCTGTTAGTCTCTGGGTTGCGATAGATTCTCCAGATCCTGAGAAAAGAATCCTCACCCCCCGACAGCAGCTGTGTGGAGACAGGAGTGTCAATGATGTGAATAATACAACTGCTTAAAGAAGCCACAGAGCAATGAGACAGAGAAGGCAGACCGTCAGTGTCAGAGAGGAAAGGCAGCAATAGAAAGCAGCTCGAGTATACCTTGCCGCTTATTGATGCGACGTCGAGTGTGCAGATCCAGCGTGCGTGAGCGTTCACAACCACGTTCACTGTCCCGGCTGCTGCATCATAAATCAGGATCTGGCCACTCCCGTATCCGGCTGCGATGATCCCACTCCACATCTTCACAGATGAGCAAGTGCCGCTGGGGAACAGTCAGCTGGTTAGTTCTGATGGTTCAACAGTGGGTTGCAGGCCCCTGGTACTAGAAGGGAATCAGGCAACTACGCCAGTGTTTGGACCAATATCCTCCCCTCTAAACAGCCCCAAAAAGCAGCATAACTGAGTAATCAACTGTTTGTACAACTCTGCTGGTGTAAAGTACAAAAATAGGGAAGTTCTGCTTCAGTTGTACGGTTCATTGGTAAGAGCACATCTGGAGTATAATGTAGATTATTTAAGGAAAGATGTAAATGAGTTAGCAGTTCACAGATGGTTTACTGGATTAATACCAGGGATAGTTCTAATTTCGCATGAGGGAAGATTGGAGTGGTTAGGCTTACATCCACTCGAATTTAGAAGAATAAGAGGTGACTTGATTGAACCCTTTTAAGATCCTGAGGGGTATTGACAGGGTGGATCCAAAAAGGTTAGGTGGAGTTACTGGGGTACAGGAATAAGTTGGAGGTGTGGGCTTAAATGGGGTGCTCTTTCCAAGGGCCGGTGCAGACTCGATGGGCCAAATAGCCTCCTTCTGCACTGTAAATTCTATGATTCTATGTGGAGAGGATGTTTCCTCTTGTGGGAGAATCGAGAACTAGGGGTCACTGTTTAAAAATAAGGGTCACTCATTTAGGACGGAGATGAATGGAAATGATTTCTCTCAGAGAGTCAGGAGTCTCTGGAACTCTCTTCCCAAAACGGCAGTGGAAGCAGAATCTTTGACTATTTCTAAGGCAGACCTCGATAGATTCTTGATTAACAAGGTGGGTTAAAAGGTTAATTGGGGGTTAAGCAGGAATGTGGGGTTGAGGTCACAATCACATCAGCCGTGATCTTATTGACTGGTGGAGCAGACTCGAGGGGCCGAGTGGCCTACTCAGTGGGGCCAAGGGACAGCAAAATCCTTCAGGCAGTTACACCAGCAAACGTGTTTCCTTGTGACATGGATAACTGCACAAAATCAATTTGCCATCTGCACCAACACTCTGAAAGAGCACCCTATCCAGGCACACTCCCTCACCCCATCCCCATAACCCCACCTAACCTTTGGACATTAAGGGGCAATTTAGCGTTGCCAATCCACCAAATTTGCAGATCTTTGGACTGTGGGAGGAAACTGGAGCACTCAGAGGAAATCCACGCAGACACAGGGAGGATGTGCAAACTTCACAAAGACAGTGACCCAAGGCCAAAATCGAACCCAGGTCCCTGATGCTGTGAGGCAGCAGTGGTCTTGCCAGCCATGCCCATATCCCATGAATGATAATCAGAAAGCCTCTCATAACGTCAAACTTGGCACTGTGTAAACTTCACTTTCAATTTTAATAAATGATTGATCAGGTGAAGAAAGGACCTACATTATTGTAAGCTTGACAAAATTTTGATCAGAAATTTGATATTTCACAAATATAAATTAGCCTTCAGGGCCAGAGAGAACATTTGGAAGTAATTATCAACTTAGTATGGCAATTAGAGCCTGAGTGGATTACACCCAACACAAGACTAACAGCATAAAAGTGGATGCTGACAACGATCCACTGATTGCTTTGGGAGTGTATTCTGGGGAACCTCAACAATGCACCCTCAGAGGTGCATAGAACCAAATGAGAGCAATTTCTGGGTATCACTATTATCCAGTACAAATTTGTGTCAGTTTCAGTGAAAATATAATAATAAAAATCTTTATTACTGTCACAAGTAGGCTTACATTTAACACTGCAATGAAGTTACTGTGAAAATCCCCTAGTTTCCACACTCTGGCACCTGTTCGGGTACACAGAGGGAGGATTCAGAATGTCCAATTCACCAACAAACACATCTTTTGGAACTTGTGGGAGGAAACCCACACCGACACGGGGAGAATGTGCAAGCTCCGCACAGACACTGACCCAAGCCGGGAATCAAACCCGTGTCCCTGGTGCTGTGAAGCAACAGTGTTAACCACCATGCTACCGTGCCACCCAACACATAACATATGTAAGAAATAGGAGTAGGCTATTTTCCCAATCCAGCCATCTTCGTTGTTCTAGAAATTGATGGTTAATCTGATTGTGGCCTTAAATTCACTATGCTGCTGTGCTCTCCATAACCCTCGACTCCAATGTCTGTCAAAAAGTTGTCTGAGTCAGCCTTGAACCTACTCAAGGACCAAGCCTCCACTGGTCTCTGTGTAAAAGAATTTCAAAGATAAACAACCTGCAACAAAAATATTATCCTCATTTCGATCTTAAATGAGAGGCCCCCTCATTTTGAAACTGTGCCCACCGATTTCTAAATTCCCGATCCAGGGGAAACATCCTCTCAACATCTACCCTGTCAAGCCCCCTCAGAAACCTGTTATAATAATATCACTTCTCTTTCCGTTACACTCCAATACGTACAGGCTCAACTTGCACAACCTTTCCTCTCAAGACAAACCCCTCATCCCAGAAATCAACCCGTGTGAACCTCCAATGCAAGTATATCCTCCCTCGAAAAGAGAGCAAAACTGTACACAGTAGTCTTTTTATAAATTTAGAGTACCCAATTCATTTTTTCAATTAAGGGGCAATTTAGCGTGGCCGATCTACCTACCCTGCACATCTTTGGGTTATGAGGGCGAAACACACGCAAACACAGTGAGAATGTGCAAACTCCACACAGACAGTGACCCAGAGCCGGGATCGAACCTGGGACCTCGGCACTGTGAGGCAGCAGGGCTAACCCACTGCGCCACTGAGCTGCCTGTTCATTTAAATAATAATCTGCTTCCTTATTATTCCCAAAGTGGACAATTTCCTACATTATACTCCACCTGACATTTTTGCCTATTCATTTAATCTGTCTATATCCCTTTATAGACTCTGTGCTGTGTCCCCCTCACAACTTGCTATCCTACTGCTGTGACTATCTAATTCATATGTTTTGGAAGATAACCTGTAGTTTTAGGAGGTCCGCATTTTGATATTTTTAAAAATATTTTTATTGACGATTTTTTATTTATAATAAATTTAAACCAAAACTATCATGGGTAAAACACAAAATAATATAAAACTCACACAAAAAGAAAAAAACGCTATCCCTACCCATAAACTACAACCCCCCCCCCCCCCCCCCCCCCCCCCCCCCTCACAGAACCTAGCGCTGACTCACTCCTTAAAGAAGGTAGAACCCACCCCCGAACCATGTACTAGACCTTCTTCAGATGAAAAAAAATCCATTAGGTCACCCAACCAGACCAAGATGCTGGGCAGAGTAGGAGATCTCCAGCCCAGGAGAACTCGCCTCCAGGCACGAACGAGGCAATGGTGAGGACATCTGCCTTCACCCTAATTGCAGCCCCAGCAACTACGCCATCCTGCAAATGGCCACCAATGGTTAAGGTTCGAAATCAACGTTAGGAATTGCTGACAAGGTGCGAAAGAAGGAGACTGAAAAGCTTACCAGTTTGGGACACGACCAGAAGATATGGATGTGGATGGCCAGTTCCCAGGAATACTCCCAGAAAGAAACCATTCATTCTACCCTTGGTCAGGTGAGCCCTATGTGCTACTTTAATCAAGCTGAGCCGTCCACAGGAAGACGTGGGATGTTGCCCATTTCTGCACGGGTTACGTTGTCTGTAGCTTGACACCATCCAGGACAAAGCCGGCTAGCGTGGAAGGACTTTGGGGCCACGCCAGCCGGGGCGGAAGGGACTTCGCCGGCCGGCGGAAGTCCGCGTATGCGCGGGAGCATCAGCGGCTGCTGACGTCATCCCCATGCATACACACACGCTGCGGGTAGAAGCGAACGGGAGGAAGGGGAGCCTTGAGGAAGATCTGCTGATGCCCCCATCCAATGGATGCCCGGGGCCAACGCACCGTCGCCCCCCCCCCCCCCCCCCTGCACGCCGCTAGGCCTACTCCTGGGCGCGATTCTCCGACCTCCACACCGGGTGGGAGAATCGCGGGAGTGTCGGGCGAATCACGCCACGCCGCCCTGGCACCCCCACATGATTCTCCCACCCCCCCAAAATGGCGTGTCGCATCTTGCGACAGGCCGCTCGGAGAATCGCCGCTCGCCGTTTCTAATGGCAACCGGTGATTCTCCAGCCTGGATGGGCCAAGCGGCCTGCCGAACCCGACCGGTTCACGCCGGTGCCAACCACAGCTGGTCGTTGCCAGCGTGAATATCGCGCAACAGCTGCATGTGGGGCATGTGGGGGGCGGAGGGAGGATCGAGCACTAGGGGCGTGCTCAGGAGGTGTCTGGCCCGCGATCGGTGCTCACCGATCGTCGGGCCGACGTCTCTAAAAGATGCACTCTTTTCCCTCCACCGCCCCGCAAGATCAAGCCACCATGTCTTGCGGGGCAGCGGAGGGGAAGACGGCAACCGCGCATGCGCAGCTGACGTCACTTAGGCGCTGCCGAACGCATCATTCCGGACGCGCCGCTTTGACGCAAGCGTCAAGGCCCGTCGCGCGAAATTCACGCGCCGCCGATCCTAGCCCCCTGGGGGGGGGGGGGGGGTGGAATAGGGAGCGAGGCGTTGGCTGTTTGTCTCCCTTTGGGAGAATTGCGCCCCCTGTTTCTAATTCGCATGTTCGTAAAATGACTGTCGACAATATTCAGAGCACTCCAAATAAATCACAAGCTAAGCACTTTGAAACAGTTTGGTGTTAGCACTGCTGCCTCACAGCTTCTGAGACCCGGGTTCAATTCCAGCCTTGGGTGACTGTGCAGAGTCTGCACGTTCTCCCCGTGTGTGCGTGGCTTTCCTCCGGGGGCTCTGGTTTCCTCCCACAGTCCAAAGATATGCAGGTTAGGTGGATTGGCCATGATCAATTGTCTCTGTGTGGGGTTGGGGTGAGTGTGGGGTTTGGGTCTGGGTTGGGTGCTCTTTTGGAAGTCTGGTGCAGACCCGATGGGCCGAATGGCCTCCTTCTGCACTGCAGGGTTTCTATGATTCTATTTTTAGAAAATATTTTAGTGAAGCATTTGTAATTTTCACAGTTTAACACATTAACATTTCTTAAACAACCGCGCGGGCCGACATACGCAAAACACCTAAAAGAACAAAAAACAGAAAACAACATCTCTTACTAGCCCCACCCTATTCCTTAATTACCTGTATACTAAATTCTCTGTCCTTATCTTTTTTTTAAAAAATAATTTTTATTGAAATTTTTTACAGAAAATATAACAAACAATAGTAAGCAACAAAAAAACACCCCCAAGACCGTAGCAACGCATGTATCACACCCCACCAACCCCCCAAACCCAGTAAACAACAAGATAATTTAAAAATAAATTAAAATTAAATAAACATAGTCAACCCCCCCCCCCCCCCCCCCCCCGGGTTGCTGCTGCTACTGTCCCAGTACCCTATCGCTGAGCCAGAAAGTCGAGGAAAGGTTGCCACCGCCTAAAGAACCCTTGTACCGATCCTCTCAGGGTGAATTTGACCTTCTCTAGCTTAATGAAACCCGCCATGTCATTGATCCAGGTCTCCACGCTTGCGGGCCTCGCATCCTTCCACTGTAGCAAGATCCTCCGCCGGGCTACTAGGGACGCAAAGGCCAGCACCCCGGCCTCTTTCGCCTCCTGCACTCCCGGCTCCAACGCAACCCCAAAAACCACGAGTCCCCAGCCTGGCTTAGACCCTGGATCCTACCACCCTCAACACCGTCCTCGCCACCCCCTTCCAGAACTCCTCCAGTGCCGGGCATGCCCAGAACATATGGGCATGGTTCGCTGGACTCCCCGAGCACCTGACAAACCTGTCTTCGCCCCCAAAGAACCTACTCATCCTAGACCCGGACATGTGGGCCCGGTGCAGCACCTTGAATTGGATGAGGCTAAGCCGCGCACATGAGGAAGAGTTAACCCTTTCCAGGGAATCAGCCCATGTCCCATCTTCGATCTGTTCCCCCAGTTCCCCCTCCCACTTAGCCTTTAGCTCCTCTACTGACGCCTCCTCCACCTCCTGCATTACCTTGTAGATATCAGATATCTTCCCATCCCCGACCCAGACCCCCGAAAGCACCCTATCACTCACCCCCCTCGCGGGAAGCAAAGGGAATCCCTCCACCTGCCGCCTGGCAAATGCCTTTACCTACAGGTACCTGAACATGTTCCCCGAGGGGAGCTCAAATTTCTCCTCCAACTCCCCCAGGCTCGCAAACCTCCCATCAATGAACAGGTCCCTCAGCTGTCTGATGCCCGCTCTGTGCCAACCCTGGAACCCCCCCTCAATGTTTCCCGGGATGAACCGATGGTTCCCCCTTAGCGGAGCCTCCATCGAGCCCCCCACTTCCCCCCCTATATCGCCTCCACTGCCCCCAAATCTTGAGGGTAGCCACCACCACCGGACTCGTGGTATACCTCGTAGGAGGGAGCGGCAACGGCGCCGTTACCAGGGCCCCCAGGCTTGTGCCTCCACAGGACGCCATCTCCAACTGTTTCCATTCTGCCCCCTCCCCATCCACCACCCACTTGCGCACCATCGACATATTGGCCGCCCAATGAGCGGCCCCTCCCGACATGGGGTCATCCCCCTCCTTGGCACCGCTTCAGCGCGGGAAAAAACCAGTAGAGGCCACTCCCCCACCGCCAGCTCCATCCCTCCTGCCCCGCAGCGTGGGAAACCAGAGGAAAGCCCGCGCTTTCATGCTGCCCCACCCCACCTTTCTGCCGCAGCTCCCAAATTCCAGCTCCACCCTATCCCCTAGCCCTGTACAGAAGAAAAAACAAACCCCCAACATTCCCCACATAACACAAAACCATACCCAACAGAACCACCCGGAAACAGTGAAAGAACCAGCATAAAAAACACATGTCAAAATTACAAAAACAGCAACAGCAAAAACAGCAACGACCGTAGTACACAGGACCCCGCAGCCCCCAGACCCTAGTTCGAGTCCAGCTTCTCCACTTGTACAAAGGCCCACACCTCCTCCGGGGACTCGAAGTAATGGTGCCGGTCCTTATATGTCACCCACAGACGCGCAGGCTGCAGCATTCCAAATTTGACCTGCTTGGCATGCAGCACCGCCTTCGTCCGGTTAAACCCGGCCGCCGCTTAGCCACCTCCGCACTCCAGTCCTGGTAGATTCGCACTACCGAGTTCTCCCACTTGCTGCTCCTCTCCTTGGCCCAGCGCAGCACACACTCCCGGTCACTGAATCGATGGAACCGCACCAGCACCGCCCGCGGGGGTTCATTCGTCTTGGGTCTCCTGGCCAGCATTCTGTGGGCCCCCTCAAGCTCCAGGGGCAAATGGAAGGACCCCGCTCCCATCAACGAATTCAGCATCGTGGCCACATAGGACGGGAGATCCGACCCCTCCAGCCCCTCCGCCAGGCCCAGGATCCTCAAATTATTTCGCCTCGTGCGAAAGTCCAGCTCCTCCAAGCGGTTTTGCCACTTTTTGTGAAGTGCCTCGTGCATCTCCGCCTTCCCCACGAGGACCACGGCCTCCTCCTCCCGATCAGCGGCCTGCTGCTGCAACTCCTGAATGGCCACCCCCTGGGCCGCCTGGGTCTCAAGCAGCCTGTTGGTAGTCGCATTCAAGGAGTCCAGCAACTCAGCCTTCAGCTCCGCAAAACAGCGCAGAAGAGCAGCTTGCTGCTCCTGCGCCCACTTCCACCAATCCTCGGGTGCTCTGCCGGCAGCCATTTTGTCCTCCATCCCCCGCTTTTCCTGGGGAGCTGCTGCAGCCTTTTCCTTTGCCCCACTCCGGGTACGCACCATAAATTTCAGGGAATGTTCCTCCAAACAGTCGTCGAAACAGCGCCGTTTGGGGCCCTAAAACAGCCCCGAAAGTCCTTTGATAGTGGGAGCTGCCGAACGTGCGGCTTAGCTCCGCATCACCCCAACAGGAAGTCCCCTGTCCTTATCTAACATTGCCATGCCTCCTGGTTTCCTCCCCCACTTTTCCCCTTCCTCTCTTACTGCTGACTTTCAGTTTTCTTTGAAGAAGTCAGTGAATGGCTGCCATTGCCGGGCAAACCCCTGAGTTGATCCTCTCAAGGCGAACTTGATTTTTTTCCAGGCTGAGGAATCCTGCTATATCGCTGACCCACAGACCTGACTTTGGGGGCTCCGAGTCCCTCCATCCCAGCAAAATCTGCCTCCATCCCGGCAAAATCTGCCTCCATCCCGGAAAAATCTGCCTCCATCCCAGCAAAATCTGCCTCCATCCCGGCAAAATCTGTCTCTGGGCCACCAGGGAGGAGAAGATCAGGGCATCAACCACCCTCCCCCCCCCGCCACCTTGGCCCCCGGATCTTCCAATACCCCAAATATTGCCAGTTCTGGACTCGGAGTTACCCTCCCTTCCAGGACCTCTGGCATAACGTCCGCAAATCCCTGCCAGAATCTCCTCAATTTCGGACATGCCAAAACATATGTACATGGTTGGCTGGGCTACCCCCACACTGCCCACCTCTGTCCTCCACCTCCTCAAGAACCTGCTCATCAGGGCTACCGTCATGTTGGCCCTGTGGACCACCTTGAACTGGATCAAGCTAAGTCTGGCACACGCCAAGGATGCATTGACTCTCTTCAAGGCTTCTGAAGCAGGACAAGAGCAGCAGATACCTGGGAACCCCTACCACCTGGATGTTCCCCTCCAGGTCACTCACCAGCCCGGCTTGGAAATACATCGCCGTTCCTTCACTGTCGCTGGGTTGAAATTCTGGAACTCCCTCCCACATGCAACGTTTTCACCCTCAACACTTTTCTGTGGTAACGAATTCCACAGGTTGGCCACTCTCTGGGTGAAGAAATTTCTCTTTGTTCATTCCTAAATGGTTTACCCCGTATCCTCAAGACTGTGGCCGTGGTTCTGGACACCCCCCACACCATCGGAACGTCTTTCCTGCATCTACCCTGTCCAGTCCTGTTAGAATTTCATAGGTTCCTATGCGATTCCTCCCTCATTCTATTGAACTCCAGCAAATCCTAATCAACTCAATCTCCCTCATACATCAGTCCCACCATCCCAGGAATGAAAATGAAATGAAAATTGCTTATTGTCACAAGTAGGCTTCAAATGAAGTTACTGTGAAAAGCCCCTAGTTGCCACATTCCGGCGCCTGTTCGGGGAGGCTGGTATGGGAATCGAACCGTGCTGCTGGCCTGCCTTGGTCTGCTTTCAAAGCCAGCGATTTAGCCCAGTGTGCTAAACCAGCCCCTATCAGTCTGCTGAACTGGAATTAAACTCTCAAACTCTGGCTTACTAGCTAAACACCATTGACAGTCTCTCTCTGTAATAGCACAATCAATAATTATCTTTACACGGACTATTGGAGTGAGAGAAAGAATAGAAAATCACTTACCCATAAGCTGCAATCTTGTACATTAATTTAAAATCATCCCCCGATTTCCAGATACACAGGACCCCGGAGTCATCAGCTGAGACCAGATCCGCAACACATTCCTATAGATTCAAACCAGCATCAGTCAATCCCAATACGACATTGTACAGGAATAGCTGGGATATGGCAGAGCACTGAATGGGAACTTATACAGCATGAGGCCTGCTTAGAGGACCCTGCTGAACCTCCCAGATGGGAAATGTATAGAACCAATTGCAACCGGAGCACCTTTAACATCCGCAGAAAACAAACACACATGAGATTACCACAAAACCCATCCAAGGATCTATACTTACTCCCTCTTCTGGCGAGGTTAATCGAATGCTGGCCTTTATCTCAACAAGCATTGGAATACAAACAAAAGTGAGATTATGCGTCAGGTTTACACAGCTTTGGTCAGACCCCATGCAGTCAGTCCGGGTAATGCACCTCAGAAAACACATATCAGGGGCAGCAGGGCGGCACAGTGGGTTAGCCCTGCTGACTCACGGCACTGAGGTCCCAGGTTCGATCCCGGCTCTGGGTCACTGTCCGTGTCAATTTGCACATTCTCCCTGTGTCTGCGTGGGTTTCACCCCCACAACCCAAAGATGTGCAGGGTAAGTGGATTGGCCACGCTAAATTGCCCCTTAATTGGAAAAAATGAATTGGGTACTCTAAATTTATTTTTAAAAAAGAAAGCACATATCGGTTTTGTACGGGATGCACTGCTAATTGGCCAGAATTATATTGGAGTGAAGGTTATATTAGGATAGGTTACATTGATAGAACATGTTTTCCTTAAATTTTAGCGAGCCGAGGAGAGATGTAAGAGGTGTTCAAAATGATTGAGATTTGGTGTTTCTTAAATTCCTTCCCTCATAGGTCTTTGGCATCTTGAGCAAGACCAGCATTTGTTGTCCATCCCTAATTGCCCTTCAGAAGGCGGTGGTCGTTAGCCACCTTCTAAGACCTCTACAATTAATCTGGTGCAGGTACATCCATCATGCTGTTAGGGAGGACATTCCACAATTTTGATGCAGTGACTGTTAATTTTACCCTAAATTATCATTTCTTAAAGCTTGCCTACCACCAAAGGTTAAACAGATCGTTTGTGATTTTATCTTTACCCCCTTTTCTGAACAGGATGTACCATTTACAGTCGTCTGGTACCACCCCTGTATAGAAGGAGGATCAGAAACTATGGGCAGCCTAACTTCCTTCAAAAACCAAAGGTTCCGAAAGACTTCACATCGATGATTGTCCTGTCACCTTATCCTCAGAACAGTCACACGCAATATCAGTGATCGGGTCCCTGTGCTGCTCCAGAATTTCAGAAAGGGTGATGTTTGTCCCTTTTGGGGGGATATTGAAGACGAGGATGGATCCCGTCGAGGAGCCTGTAATGAGAGAAACACACACTCAGGATGCGTCGGGAGAGGAGGAGTTTGGGAACACAGCACAAAATACTGCAGGTTGCAGACTGAGGCAAAATTGAAGTAATGCAGGTCACACCAGTAGGTAAGGCAGTGTTTGGGGAGAGATTAGCTACAGAGTTTGTACATTCAAAGCATTAACTTGTTTTCTCTCCACAGATGCTGTCTGGAGTGATTCCAACATTATCTGACTCAGGTTAGAGAGCACAGTACAGTGAAAGAAGTTGGAAGAAACACAGAGGGTGGTAAGGTGGGACGGCACGGTGGCACCGTGGTTAGCACTGCTGCCTCACAGCTCAGGGACCTGGGCTGTGCGTGGAGTTTCAACATTCTCCCCGTGTGTGCGTGGGTTTCCTCCGGGTGCTCCGGTTTCCTCCCACAGTCCAAAGATGTGCAGGTTAGATGGATTGGCCATGCTAAATTGCCCTTAGTGTCCAAAAAGTTGAGGTCGGGTGACTGGGATATGGGGATAGGGTGGGGGCGTGGGCTTGGGTAGGGTGCTCTTTCAAGGGCTGGTGCAGACTGAATGGACCGAATGGCCTCCTTCTCAATGTAAATTCTATGGTTTTATGGAACAAAGCAGATTCTGGTGGAGAACTTCAATGTCCATCGTCAAAAGCAGCTCAGAAACCAACAAGAGGGAAACCTACTTCACCTTTTCCCCACCAATCAACCTGTTACCGATCTCTCTGTCCATAGCAATAAAAGTAGGAGTGACCACCACACAGTCTTTGTGAAGACAAAATCTCAGTGCTGTACTTCATTAAATGTTTTTAAGGTAAAGATAGATAGTTTTTTTGAAGAATAAAGGGATTAAGGGTTATGGTGTTCGGGCCGGAAAGTGGAGCTGAGTCCACAAAAGATCAGCCATGATCTCATTGAATGGTGGATCAGGCTCGAGGGGCCAGATGGCCTACTCCTGCTCCTAGTTCTTATATTCTTATGTACTATCACTGTGCTAAGTGGGAAAGATTTTAAACAGATTTTGCAGCTCAAAACTGGGCACCCGTGAGCCACTCTGCTCAATCAGCAGCAGAATTATACTCAATCATAATCTGTAACCTCATGGCCTGGCATATTCCCCACTCTATCATTACCACAGAGCCGGGGAATCAACCCTGCTTCAATGAAGCGGGCAGGAGAGCATGCCAGGTGAAACACTAGGCATACCTGGTGAAGGTACAACAAAGAACTACGTGCGTGGGAAATGGTGAAGCAGCACATGATTGACAGAACCCAGTGATCCAACAACCAGCACATCAGATCAAAGCAATGCAGTCCCCCCGTCCAGTCTTGAATGGTGGTGGACAACTAAAGTGCCACACAGGTGATTCATTTTTGGTGTTTGCCAGAGCACCCGATCGTCACAGATGTCAGTCTTCAGCCAATTTGATTCACTCCATGCAATATCGAGAATCAGCTAAAGGCACTGGATACTGCAGAAGGTTCTGACAAATTCCTAACTGTAATACCACAACGTTTAGCAGCATTTGGGATTCCTCAGATACTGAAGCAGCTTGTGTCAATATGCAGCAAGACCTGGACAATATCCAGGCTTGGGGCTGACAAGTGGCAAGTTACATTCACACCACACAAGTGCCAGGCAATGACCAGCACCAACAAGAGCGGATCTAACTATCTCCCGCTGACAGTCAATGGCATTACCGTCACTGAATCCTCCACCATCAACATCCTGGGGGTTACCATTGAAACTGCACATAACCAGCCATATAAATAGCATGATTATACAGGAAGGAGGCTGGGAATTTGGGGGCTAAAACCTCACTCCCTGACTTCACAAAGCCTGTCTACAATCTATGGTCTTGTGAAGGGGAGGTCGTGTCTCACTAACTTGATAGTTTTTCGAGGAGGTCACAAAGATGATTGATGCAGGTAGGGCAGTGGATGTTGTCTATATGGACTTCAGTAAGGCCTTTGACAAGGTCCCTCATGGCAGACTGGTACAAAACGTGAAGTCACACGGGATCAGGGGTGAGCCGGCAAGATGGATACAGAACTGGCTAAGTCATAGAAGGCAGAGAGTAGCAATGGAAGGGTGCTTTTCTGATTGGAGGGCTGTGACTAGTGGTGTTCCGCAGGGATCAGTGCTGGGACCTTTGCTGTTCGTAGTATATATAAATGATTTGGAGGAAAATGTAACTGGTCTGATTAGTAAGTTTGCAGACTACACAAAGGTTGGTGGAATTGCGGATAGCGATGAGGACTGTCAGAGGTTACAGCAGGATTTAGATCATTTGGAGACTTGGGCGGAGAGATGGCAGATGGAGTTTAATCCAGACAAATGTGAGGTAATGCATTTTGGAAGGTCTAATGCAGGTAGGGAATATACAGTGAATGGTAGAACACTCAAGAGTATTGACAGTCAGAGAGATCTTGGTGTACAGATCCACAGATCACTGAAAGGGGCAACACAGGTGGAGAAGGTTTGTGGAGAAGGTAGTCAAGAAGGCATACGGCATGCTTGCCTTCATTGGCCGGGGCATTGAGTACAAGAATTGGCAAGTCATGTTGCAGCTGTATAGAACCTTAGTTAGGCCACACTTGGAGTATAGTGTTCAATTCTGGTCGCCACACTACCAGAAGGATGTGGAGGCTTTAGAGGGGATGTAGAAGAGATTTGCCAGGATGTTGCCTGGTATGGAGGGCATTAGCTATGAGGAGCAGTTGAATAAACTTGGTTTTTCTCACTGGAACAACGGAGGTTGAGGGGCGACCTGAGAGGTCTACAAAATTGTGAGGGGCATAGACAGAATAGATAGCCCGAGGCTTTTTCCCAGGGTGGAGGGGTCAATTACTAGGGGGCATAGGTTTAAGGTGCGAGGGGCAAGGTTTAGAGGAGATGTACGAGGCAAGTTTTTCACACAGAGGGTAGTGGGTGCCTGGAACTCGCTGCTGGAGGAGGTGGTGGAAGCAGGGACGATAGTGACATTTAAGGGGCATCTTGACAAACACATGAATAGGATGGGAATAGAGGGATACGGACGCCGGAAGTGTAGAAGATTTTAGTTTAGACGGGCAGCATGTTCTGTTCAGGCTTGTGCTGTACTTTTCTTTGTTCTTTGTACAAGGCACAGGTCAGGTACGTAATTTTAATCATTTAATTCAGGAGATGTGGGAACCGCAGGCGATTCCTGTATAATTCAGGAGATGTGGGAACCGCAGGCGATTCCTGTATAATTCAGGAGATGTGGGAACCGCAGGCGATTCCTGTATTTATCGCCCATCGCTAATCGTCCTCGAGAAGGTGGCGGTCAGCTGCTCCTTGAACCACTGTAGTCCATGTGGTGTAGATACACCCACAGTGCTGTTAGGGAGGGAATTCCAGGACATGATATATTTCCAGTCAGGATGGTGAGGGGAACTTCCCATGTGGTGGTGTTTCCAGGTATCTGCTGCTCTTTCCATCAAGCGGTTATGGGTTTGGGGGGTGCTAACGAATGTTGTCCACTTGTCTGGAGAAGTGCAGCTCCAACAACACTGCAAGGATCTCAACATCATACAGAACAAAGCAGAAGGCTTGAAAGGCAGCACATCCACCACCTTAAATATTCATTCCATCCCAACCGATGGACAGTGGCAGCCGTGGGTACCATCTACAAGATGCACTGCAGCAACTCACCAAGGCTCCTTCGACACCATCTTCCAAATTGGATTGGATTTGTTTAGTGCCATGTGTACCGAAGTGCAGTGAAAAGTATATTTCTGCGAGCAGCTCAACAGATCATTAAGTCCATGAAAAGAAAAAAGAAAATACATAATAAGGCAACACAAGGTACACAAACAATGTAAATACATAACACCGGCATTGGGTAAAGCATGCAGGAGTGTAGTATTAATGAGGTCAGTCCATAAGAGGGTTGTTTCGAAGTCTGGTAACAGTGGGGAAGAAGCTGTTTTTGAGTCTGTTCGTGCATGTTCTCAGACTTTTGTATCTCCTACCCGATGGAAGAAGTTGGAAAAGTGAGTAAGCCGGGTGGGAGGGATCCTTGATTATGCTGCCCGCTTTCCCCCGGCAGTGGGAGGTGTAGATGGAGTCCATGGATGGGAGGCAGGTTCGTGTGATGGACTGGGCGGTATTCACGACTCTCTGAAGTTCCTTGCGGTCCTGGGCTGAGCAGTTGCCATACCAGGCTGTGATGCAGCCCGACAGGA
Source organism: Scyliorhinus canicula (assembly GCF_902713615.1). Classification (NCBI taxonomy): domain Eukaryota; kingdom Metazoa; phylum Chordata; class Chondrichthyes; order Carcharhiniformes; family Scyliorhinidae; genus Scyliorhinus; species Scyliorhinus canicula. The sequence continues at coordinate 8,481,336 of NC_052148.1, read as the reverse complement.
TGCTTTCTATAGTGCATCTGTAAAAGTTGGTAAGGGTTAATGTGGACATACCGAATTTCCTTAGTTTCCTGAGGAAATATAGGCGCTGTTGTGCTTTCTTGGTGGTAGTGTCGATGTGGGTGGACCAGGACAGTTTAGTGATGTGTACCCGTAGGAATTTGAAACTGCTAACCATCTCCACCTCGGCCCTGTTGATGCTGACAGGGGTGTGTACAGTATTTTGCTTCCTGAAGTCAATGACCAGCTCTTTAGTTTTGCTGGCATTGAGGGATAGATTGTTGTCATTACACCACTCTGCTAGGTTCTCTATCTCCTCCTGTATTCTGACTCATCGTTATTCGAGATCCAGCCCACTATGGTTGTGTCGTCAGTAAACTTGTAGATGGAGCTGGAACCAAGTTTTGCCACACAGTCGTGTGTGTACAGGGAGTAGAGTAGGGGGCTAAGTATGCAGCCTTGCGGGGCACCGGTATTGAGGACTATTGTGGAGGAGGTGTTGTTTATTCTTACTGATTGTGGTCTGTGGGTCAGAAAGTCGAGGATCCAGTTGCAGGGTGAGGAGCCAAGTCCTAGGTTTTGGAGCTTTGATATGAGCTTGGCTGGGATTATGGTGTTGAAGGCGGAGCTGTAGTCAATAAATAGGAGTCTGATGTAGGAGTCCTTGTTGTCAAGATGCTCTAGGGATGAGTGTAGGGCCAGGGAGATGGTGACTGTTGTGGACCAGTTGTGGCGGTATGCGAATTGCTGTGGATCAAGGCATTCTGGGAGTATGGAGTTGATGCGCTTCATGATCAGCCTCTCCAAGCACTTCATTACGACTGATGTCAGGGCCACCGGACGATAGTCGTTCAGGCACATTGCCTGGTTCTTCTTTGGTACCGGTATGATGGTGGTTTTCTTGAAGCAGGTGGGGACCTCGGAGTGGAGTAGGGACAGGTTAAAGATGTCCGCGAACACCTCTGCTAGCTGGTATGCGCAGGCTCTGAGTGCAGGACCAGGGATCCCGTCCGGACCCGTCGCCTTCTGAGTTTTCACTTTCAGGAAGGTCGATCTGACTTTGGAAGCTGTGATGGTGGGTATGGGTGTGTTACGGGCTGCTGGCGCACTCGACAGTGGATCAATGGTTTCCTGCTCGAACCGAGCATAGAATGCATTGAGTTCATCGGGGAGGGATGCACTTCTGCTGAAGATACTGCTCGTCTTTGCTTTGTAGCCCATTTTGTTGTTTACGCCTTGCCACAATCACTCAGATTCTGTAACGCTAGTCTATAACTGTAGCTTGGTCTGATATTCTCTCTTGGCATCTCTGATGGCTTTGCAGAGGTCGTACCTGAATCTCTTGTGCAGGTCAGGGTTGCCTGACTTGACCGCCTCAGGCCTGTCCTTCAGTAGGGAGTCAATCTCGCGATTGAGCCATGATTTCCGGTTGGGAACGTATGTACTGCTTTCTGTGGCTGCAGTCGTCCACACATTTGCTGATGAAGTCTGTGACGGTGGTGGCATACTCATTTAAGTTGGTCGCTGAGTTCTTAAATATGGACCTGTCCACTGTCTCCAAGCAGTCACGTAGGAGCTCTTCCATTGCCTTGGGCCAGCACTGCACGACCTTCTTAGCTGGATTCTCCCAATTGAGTTTCTGCTTGTATGCTGGGAGAAGGAGCACATCTAATAGTCGGGGGGATGGAACGGTAGGCGCCCTTGAATTTTGAGTAGCAGTGGCCAAGAGTGTTGTTCCCCCTGGTGGGACAGCAGCTGTGCTGATGGAAATTTGGCAGTACACTCTTGAGATTGGCCTTGTTGAAGTCTCCAGCCACGATGAAAAATCCACCCAGGAGGTCAAGGGCAAGAGATGCATGGAAAACTACCACCTGTAAGCTCCCCTCCAAGCCACACACCAACCGTACTGTATCATTTCTTCACTGTCACTGGGTCAAAATGTTGAACTCCCTCCCTAACAGCACTGTGGGTGTACACATGGACTGTAGCAGTTCAATAGGGTAACTCACCACCACCTTTGGAAGGGCAATTAGGAATGGGCAATTATGCTGGTCTAGCCTGCAACATCTACAGTCCATGAAAGAACAAAAACTACTTACCCAACAGCATTGGCCGACTATTAATATTTTCATTAGTCACAAGGAAACCAAGGGCAGCGGAAGGGCCCTTTCTGTTGATTCCCGTATTTCCTATTATTTTTACTTTGTCATTATCGTTTTAGTTCATGGGTCTTTACTGGACTTATAACTTTAAGGTGAGCAGGGAATTGAGGAACTTAAAAGTTGCAAAATAGTTCACTGTGCTTTGAAGATTTCGATTTTGAACAGAATCACTCAAGTCTTTCTGGCACACGAGAGATTGGAGGAGTTCAGTTTGATTGATTGCCTGGCGGCTAATGGATTGGCAAAGGACCGGATGTTGCCCAGCAACAGACAGCAATTGGTTCCTGTCAGGTGGTGTTTTCAGAGAACCCAGGAGAGGAAGGTCCTGGACACTGAGAGAAGAGGTTGTGTTGATCTCTCTCTCTCTCTCTAAATGTTTCCTGCCTGCTGGTTCGCAGTCTGCAGAGAAGTCTTGAGACCCTGATGAGTCTACGATGAGAACCATTACAGACTGAAAGTCAAGACATCATCCAAGGAGGCCGAGACTGAAGAACAATCTAACTGGAAAACATAAATCTGAAACAGAGACTTTTATCCTTTTACTTTCAGCATTATTTTACACCCCTCTTTCCCCTATGTATTTGTCTATCTTGTGTGTGTGTATAGAGGGTATTCATAAGTTCATAAGATACTGGTTTAGCTGGTTTAGCACACTCGGCTAAATCGCTGGCTTTTACAGCAGACCAAGCAGGCCAGCAGCACGGTTCGATTCCCGTACCAGCCTCCCCGGACAGGCGCCGGAATGTGGCGACTAGGGGCTTTTCACAGTAACTTCATTGAAGCCTACTCGTGACAATAAGCGATTTTCATTTCATTTCATTTCAAGATATAGGAGCAGAATTAGGCCATTTGGCCAATCAAGTCTGCTCCGCCATTCGATCATGGCTGATCTCATCCTGGCCTTAACGCCACCGTCCTGCCCATTCTCCGTAATGTTAAGATATTGCTGTAAAACCTTCTGTCTGCCCTGTGTCCCTCTTTTCATCCCTGTCCTGCGACCTGCTTTGATCTACAGTCTTCTGGTTAGCTGCTACAATATTACTGCACCCTTTGGAATTTATGTTTAAACTACAGATTTTAGGCAGAGCTGGAACACCTCTGCCCTAATGGACCGGACCCAGACGTCCCATCTAGGTTCTGTGGCGGAATCTGTGATGTCATATGATAGGCTTGGCAAGCAGCCAATGGGTAGATGTGGAATTTTCAGCCTTCTCTTATCGTGGCCTGAGATTGGTGAAGCCAGTCAGAAACTTTCAGGAAAGGCGGCGGGTCTTCTGGAGGATCCCATCTTTTGTTTAGTTCTGCGAAGCAAGACAGTGAACAAGGACCCTAAAGGCTCTCTCTCTCTCTGCCAGATGATTTTAAGAGGTATTCTAGCCAAATCTATGAAGACTTTCTTGTTTAAAGCCATCAGAACTGGAGATCGTGAATGTGAAAGCGCCAGCCGTTTTCCCAAAGGTCAGTAACCTTCGAACTGTGTGCGCTAGGGGCTGGGAAGAGCTCACAATTGAAGCTTAAGGTGGGAGCATTTGTGATAAAAGCGCCAGAGTCTTGCACAGGAATCAGGCAAGTATAAACCGCTAATTCCAGAGTCAGAGCGGTATTAACCTCACAGGGAGGCGAAAGCTCCAAGTGGTGGCAGAAAGGCAGACGTGCACTGATCTGAGCATCCTGTGGACAGCACCATCTGGCGGCCGGCAACCAGAATTACAGATCTGAACATTCCGTACCTAGTGGCCAAAGAGCAGAATTGCACCGATTTGGAATTCCTGGGTGAAACGCCATCTGGTGGTTGAAGGGCGGAGCTGCGTCAACCTGAGCCTCGGAGAAATTTATTTTCCGCAACCACAGCAGTGAACTCATCTCAAACCTATTCTTTAATCCCTGTTTTTTTTTAAATTCCTCACAACCCTTACATTGAGTCTGCCTTGTGTGTGTTTGGGTAGAGGGTGGGACAGGGTTTTGAGATTAGCGAGACTGATAGGTTGTTGTTCTGTTATTTCTTTACATTTTCACCTTTTCCTCTTTTCATTAATAAAGTATGATAATGTTTTAATTACAAATCTGGTGTCTGTAACCCATTGGAGCAGTCACGGGTTAAAGATTTTCAGAAAGTATGAATTATTGGTTAGTTCAATTATGATGGGACTCTGGGCTCTGTGGGCTGGAAATGACCACGCACTTGGCCAGGGTGTTGGAACAATAACCCTTCATCCCATTACCAATTAAAAATCTGTTTAACTCCTCCGTAAATCAACTCACTGTTCCAGCATCCTGGGGTACCGCACTCTGAGGTAGCGAATTCCACAGATTCACAACCTTTCGCGAGTAGTTTCTCCTCAACTCCATTTTAAATGTTACTCCTAAGACTATGACCTCTGCCCCACAAGAGGAAGCATCCGCTCCAACTCTACTTTATCCAGACCTTTTAGCATCTTGTACACCTCGATTTGATCTCCCCTCATTCTTCTAAACTCTAGAGAGTATCGGCCTAAACTGTTCAATCTGTCCTCGTACAACAAACCCTTCATCTCTGGAATCAATCGAGTGAACCTCCTCTGAACTGCCTCCAATCCCACTACATCTTACCTCAAATAAGGGGACAAAACTGTGCACAATACTCCAGGTGCGGACTTACCAATGCCTCGTACAGTTGCAACAACACTTCCTTACCTTTATATTCTATTCCTTTAGCTAGAAATGACAACTATCCATTTGCTTTATTTATTATCTGCTGTACCTGCCTGTTAGTTTTCTGTGAATCATGCACGCAGACACCCAGATCTCTGCACCGGAGCATCCCAGAGTCTTTCCCCATTAAGATGACAAGTTGCCTTCCCATTTTTCCGACAAAAATGCATGACCTCAACTCTCCTAACCTCTCTATATCCATTTGTAAGATTCTTATTTCCTCATTGCAACTTACTGTCCCACCTATTTTGTGCAAATTTGGCGATAGAAATTCCTATCCCTGTATCCAAATTTCATTTTCATTTCATTTCAAGTCGTTTATGTAGATTGTAAATAGCTGGGACCCAAGGATCGAATCTTGTGGCACCCCACTAGTTACATCTTGCCATCCAGAAAAAGACCCATTTATCCCCACTCTCTGTCTCCTGTCCGTCAGTCAGTCTTCTATCTGAGCTATTAAATTACCCCAAACCCCAAGTGATGTAACCTTGTGAATTAACCTTCTGTGCGGCATCTTATTAAATGCTTTCAAAGTCCAGATATACTACATCTCTAGGATCTCCATTATCCACTTTGTTTGTTACATCTTCTAAGAACTGCTGTACCTGCGTGCTAGTTTTCTGGGACTCATGAACAAGGAGCCCCAGATCTCTCTGCAAAGGAGGGTGGGGGGAGTTAAAGAGGGTAGGGGGTTAGAAATTAGATAATAGTTTTGTTTGCTGTGTATTATAGTTATTGTTAACAATAGAAGTTGATTGTGTTTAAATTTACAAACCTGAGGGGATTGGCCAAAGACTTTGGGTATTTGTAAATGAATAGTTCCTTTCAATTGTGTTGTGACTCCGGGGCAAGTGGGGGGGCTGGAATTGACCGTGCATTGGCCCAGGAGATTGTGACAGTACAAAGAGCAAAGGTCAAAGAAGATTGATGCAGCAGATAGCAGAGGTAAAGATAGCGGAGATATAAATGAGACACAGTAACTAATGAAACAAGCAGGCAGGGGGAAACTCATTTGTTAGAAAAATCACAGGTTGTTGAGCTGACTGAGCTCAAAGATGCCAGCTGACAATATTAGCGAACGGAACACTGATGGTCAAGTCAGAGTTTTTAAACTGAGCACTTGCTTGGAAACCCAGGCAGATATAACCTGGCCTATTTGGCAACAGCTCTCAAAGATCAGGGTTGAGGTGGGGAAATTGGTTCTGTTCCTGAGCAAAAACTACAAATCACACAATTCATGGTACTAATACTGCAGGAATGAACAGCAACGGTGCTTAACGTTTGATGGGAAAAGGTTATAAAACATTTTGCACAGGTTGGTAGAGAGAATGCAGTTGGTCAAGGAGGAAGCAGAGCCCACTAGAAACGTTCGAGCTGATTTACTAATTACCTGTCGACATTTGCTAGATTAATGTGCTCCATTTTCATCAATACTGTGACAGGGTATACACCTGGGACTGGCAAACTATGAAACTAAGGCCAACAAACCATTTCCAGTGATTGAGGGTCTAGAACAAGGGTTCATAGTTAGAGGTTAAGTGCAACCACTGCACACACATGCCGATTAGGATTACTGTGTGAACACTGGCGGCATTTCCATTGTTGTAATGTTGGTGGGAATCAGGGAACAGTACTCACCCACACAGATGTAGTGACTCCTGGTTGCTCCAATTCCTCGGGCAAACACAGCATCTGCTGGGAAGAGAGGGGGAAAAAAGGGAAAGTTTGGAATTCTTCCCCACCAGTGTCTAGGGGCACGAATGAGTCACTGTGACTGACAAAACTGACAAATTTGGATCACTGCATCTCCAACCTACTCAATGAATACAAACATTTCATCTAGGTCAAGACCTTTTCACCCGAACTTCAAACATCACCACTCACTGGATATGGGGCAGTATTGAGGGAACACTGCACCGTCAGAGAGGCAGCATCGAGGGAACACTGCACTGTCAAACGGGCAGTATTGAGGGAACACTGCACTGTCAAACGGGCAGTATTGAGGGAGCACTGCACTGTCAAACGGGCAGTATTGAGGGAACACTGCACTGTCAGAGAGGCAGCATCGAGGGAACACTGCACTGTCAGAGAGGCAGCATCGAGGGAACACTGCACTGTCAAACGGGCAGTATTGAGGGAACACTGCACTGTCAGAGAGGCAGCATCGAGGGAACACTGCACTGTCAAACGGGCAGTATTGAGGGAACACTGCACTGTCAGAGAGGCAGCATCAAGTGAACACTGCACTGTCAAACGGGCAGTATTGAGGGAACACTGCACTGTCAGAGAGGCAGCATCGAGGGAACACTGCACTGTCAAACGGGCAGTATTGAGGGAACACTGCACTGTCAGAGAGGCAGTGTTGAGGGAGCACTGCACTGTCAGAGAGGCAGTGTTGAGGGAGCACTGCACTGTCAGAGAGGCAGTATTGAGGGAACACTGCACTGTCAGAGAGGCAGTGTTGAGGGAACACTGCACTGTCAGAGAGGCAGCATCGAGGGAACACTGCACTGTCAAACGGGCAGTATTGAGGGAACACTGCACTGTCAAACGGGCAGTATAGAGGGAACACTGCACTGTCAAACGGGCAGTATAGAGGGAACACTGCACTGACTGCACTGTCAAACGGGAAGTATTGAGGGAACACTGCACTGTCAGAGAGGCAGTATTGAGGGAACACTGCACTGTCAAACGGGCAGTATTGAGGGAACACTGCACTGTCAGAGAGGCAGCATCGAGGGAACACTGCACTGTCAAACGGGCAGCATCAAGGGAACACTGCACTGTCAAACGGGCAGTATTGAGGGAACACTGCACTGTCAAACGGGCAGTATTGAGGGAACACTGCACTGTCAGAGAGGCAGCATCGAGGGAACACTGCACTGTCAAACGGGCAGTATTGAGGGAACACTGCACTGTCAGAGAGGCAGCATCGAGGGAACACTGCACTGTCAAACGGGCAGTATTGAGAGAACACTGCACTGTCAGAGAGGCAGCATCGAGGGAACACTGCACTGTCAGAGAGGCAGCATCGAGGGAACACTGCACTGTCAGAGAGGCAGCATCAAGGGAACACTGCACTGTCAAACGGGCAGTATTGAGGGAACACTGCACTGTCAAACGGGCAGTATTGAGGGAACACTGCACTGTCAAACGGGCAGTATCGAGGGAACACTGCACTGTCAAACGGGCAGTATTGAGGGAGCACTGCACTGTCAGAGAGGCAGCATCAAGGGAACACTGCACTGTCAGAGAGGCAGCATCAAGGGAACACTGCACTGTCAGAGAGGCAGTATTGAGGGAACACTGCACTGTCAGAGAGGCAGTGTTGAGGGAACACTGCACTGTCAAACGGGTAGTATTGAGGGAACACTGCACTGTCAGAGAGGCAGCTTCAAGGGAACACTGCACTGTCAAACGGGCAGTATTGAGGGAACACTGCACTGTCAGAGAGGCAGCATCGAGGGAACACTGCACTGTCAGAGAGGCAGCATCAAGGGAACACTGCACTGTCAAACGGGCAGTATTGAGGGAACACTGCACTGTCAGAGAGGCAGCATCGAGGGAACACTGCACTGTCAAACGGGCAGTATTGAGGGAACACTGCACTGTCAAACGGGCAGTATTGAGGGAACACTGCACTGTCAGATGCAGTGATGAGGGAGCACTGCACTGTCAGATGCAGTGGTGTAGGAGCACTGCACTGTCAGAGAGGCAGTGATGAGGTAGCACTGCACTGTCAGAGAGGCAGTGTTGAGGGAACACTGCACTGTCAGAGGGCCAGTACTGAGTGAGTGCTGCACTGTCAGCGGGTCAGTACTGAGGGAGTGCCGCACTGTCAGAGGGTCAGTACTGAGGGAGTGCTGCACTGTCAGAGGGTCAGTACTGAGGGAGTGCTGCACTGTCAGCGGGTCAGTACTGAGGGAGTGCTGCATTGTCAGAGGGTCAGTACTGAGGGAGTGCTGCACTGTCAGCGGGTCAGTACTGAGGGAGTGCTGCACTGTCAGCGGGTCAGTACTGAGGGAACGCTGCACTGTCAGAGGGTTAGTACTGGAGAGGTGCTGCACTGTCAGAGGGTCAGTACTGAGGGAGTGCTGCACTGTCAGAGGGTCAGTACTGAGGGAGTGCTGCACTGTCAGAGAGGCAGTGTTGAGGGGCACTGCACTGTCAGAGAGGCAGTATTGAGGGAGCACCGCACTGTCAGAGCGCAGCACTGAGGGAGAACTGCACTGTCAGAGAGTCAGTACTGAGGGAGAACTGCACTGTCAGAGGGAGGTATTAGGGATTGCTGCACTGTCAGAGAGGCAGTGTTGAGGGGGCACTGCACTGTCAGAGCGCAGCACTGAGGGAGAACTGCACTGTCAGAAGGAGGTATTAGGGATTGCTGCACTGTCAGAAGGGCAGCATTGAGGCAATGCGGCACTGTTGGAGTGGCATTATTGAGGCAGCAGTATACTGTCAGGAAGGCAGTGTTGTGGGAACCTCATCCCCTGCCAGGATGTTAATAGTGGGAGGGAGGAATCAGCAATGGCAATGATGTTGAATGTCAAGGGGATTGGTTAAATCTTCCATTGTTGGAGATAATCATCACCTGGCACTTGTGTTCCATAGCCCAAACCTGAATGTTTCCCAGGTCCTGCTACATTCAGGCACAGACAACTTCTGCTTTTCTGACCCTGGCTGAGGGTAAACATTAGCCAGCACACTTCTTCAAATATAGGATGTTTTATATCTAGCTGAGAGTCAACACATTCACAGTGCAGTCTTCATGCAATACTCCCCCTCCATCAGAGCAGCTCTCCCTCAATACTCCTCCTCCATCAGGGCAGCTCTCCCTCAATACTCCTCCTCCATCAGGGCAGCTCTCCCTCAATACTCCTCCTCCATCAGGGCAGCTCTCCCTCAATACTCCCCCTCCATCAGGGCAGCTCTCCCTCAATACTCCCCCTGCATCAGGGCAGCTCTCCCTCAATACTCCTCCTCCATCAGGGCAGCTCTCCCTCAATACTCCCCTCCATCAGGGCAGCTCTCCCTCAATACTCCCCCTCCATCAGGGCAGCTCTCCCTCAATACTCCCCCTCCCTCAGGGCAGCTCTCCCTCAATACTCCCCCTCCATCAGGGCAGCTCTCCCTCAATACTCCCCCTCCATCAGGGCAGCTCTCCCTCAATACTCCCCCTCCATCAGGGCAGCTCTCCCTCAATACTCCCCCTCCATCAGGGCAGCTCTCCCTCAATACTCCCCCTCCATCAGGGCAGCTCTCCCTCAATACTCCCCCTCCATCAGGGCAGCCCTCCCTCAATACTCCCCCTGCATCAGGGCAGCTCTCCCTCAATACTCCCCCTCCATCAGGGCAGCTCTCCTTCAATACTCCCCTCCCTCAGGGCAGTTCTCCCTCAATACTCCCCCTCCATCAGGGCAGCTTTCCCTCAATACTCCCCCTCCCTCAGGGCAGCTCTCCCTCAATACTCCCCCTCCATCAGGACAGCTCTCCCTCAATACTCCCCCTCCATCAGGGCAGCTCTCCCTCAATACTCTCCTCCATCGGGGCAGCTCTCCCTCAATACTCCCCCTCCATCAGGGCAGCCCTCCCTCAATACTCCCCTCCATCAGGGCAGCTCTCCCTCAATACTCCCCCTCCCTCAGGGCAGCTCTCCCTCAATACTCCCCCTCCATCAGGACAGCTCTCCCTCAATACTCCCCTCCATCGGGGCAGCTCTCCCTCAATACTCTCCTCCATCGGGGCAGCTCTCCCTCAATACTCCCCCTCCATCAGGGCAGCCCTCCCTCAATACTCCACCTCCATCAGGGCAGCTCTCCCTCAATACTCCACCTCCATCAGGGCAGCCCTCCCTCAATACCCTCCCTCCATCAGGGCAGCTCTCCCTCAATACTCCCCCTGCATCAGGGCAGCTCTCCCTCAATACTCCCCCTGCATCAGGGCAGCTCTCCCTCAATACTCCCCCTCCATCAGGGCAGCTCTCCCTCAATACTCCCCCTCCCTCAGGGCAGCTCTCCCTCAATACTCCCCCTCCCTCAGGGCAGCTCTCCCTCAATACTCCCCCTGCATCAGGGCAGCTCTCCCTCAATACTCCCCCTCCATCAGGGCAGCTCTCCCTCAATACTCCCCCTCCATCAGGGCAGCTCTCCCTCAATACTCCCCTCCATCAGGAGCGCTCTCCCTCAATACCCCCCCTCCATCAGGGCAGTTCTCCCTCAACACTCCCCCTGCATCAGGGCAGCTCTCCCTCAATACTCCCCCTCCCTCAGGGCAGCTCTCCCTCAATACTCCCCTCCATCAGGGCAGCTCTCCCTCAATACTCCCCCTCCATCAGGGCAGCTCTCCCTCAATACTCCCCCTCCATCAGGGCAGCTCTCCCTCAATACTCCCCCTGCATCAGGGCAGCTCTCCCTCAATACTCCCCCTCCATCAGGGCAGCTCTCCCTCAATACTCCCCCTCCATCAGGGCAGCTCTCCCTCAATACTCCCCCTCCATCAGGGCAGCTCTCCCTCAATACTCTCCCTCCCTCAGTGCAGCTCTCCCTCAATACTCCCCCTCCATCAGGGCAGCTCTCCCTCAATACTCCCCCATCAGGGCAGCTCTCCCTCAATACTCCCCCTCCATCAGGGCAGCCCTCCCTCAATACCTCCCCTGCATCAGGGCAGCTCTCCCTCAATACTCCCCCTCCATCAGGGCAGCTCTCCCTCAATACTCCCCCTCCATCAGGGCAGCTCTCCCTCAATACTCCCCCCTCCCTCAGAGCAGCTCTCCCTCAATACTCCCCCTCCATCAGGGCAGCTCTCCCTCAATACTCCCCCTCCATCAGGGCAGCTCTCCCTCAATACTCCCCCTCCATCAGGACAGCTCTCCCTCAATACTCCCCCTCCATCAGGGCAGCTCTCCCTCAGCTCTGTACCTGGAGCCTAGTTTATTTGCTCAAGTTTCTGCAGCCGGGGTTGAACCCAGAACCTTCTGTCTCCGAGTTGAAAGTTCCACCCAGGCTACAGCTGACACATTGAGAGGGTCGCCAATTTCAGCATGGCTGTTGTCAGGACGAGAACTCCTTCAAATGACAGGAGAATGTTTTAATTTGTGTCAACGCTCCGCTGGATATCAGGAAAAGACAGGTAGATAAAGGTCAACCATTTCCACTGGTTGGAGATTCTAAAACTAGTATTCACAGTCTAAAAATTAGGGTTAAGCCGTTCAGGAGAGATGCTGGGAAGAACCTCTTCACTCAAAGGGGGGGGGGGGGTAGAGATTTGGAACACTCTCCCACAAACAGCAGTTGAAGCTAAATAGGTATTAATTTTAAATCTGAGATAAGATTTTTGTTGAGCAAAGATATTGAGGGATACGGGCCGAAGGCAGGTATATGGGGTTAGGTCACAGATCAGCCGTGATCCCACTGAATAGTGGGACAGGCTCGAGGGGCTGAACGGCCAACTCCTCTTCCTGTGTGTTCACTTCAGCCGAGGAGTCGCCAGGCAGTCCTTAGGTGCTGTTATACGCAGACTTTGCAGGGCCTTTCTTAGGGTCAATACTTTTACTACTCGTCGATGCCCACTCAAAATGGATGGACGTTTACTGGACGCCATCCACCACCTAACCAAACAACATTGAGAAACTAACCCTAATGTAGTGTCTCCCGGAGGTGCTTGTTACTGATAACGATAAACCTTTCATCAGTAAAGCATTCTCGAAGTTCTTGCAGGTGAATGGAGAGAAACACATTCTGACAGTCCCGCACCACCCTTCGTCATAGAGCTTTAAGGGGGTCATAACGAAATAAGCCAGAGAGTCCATTGAGATACAAATACATTGAATGATGGGACAGGCTGGAGGGGCTGAATGGCATACTCCTAGTCCTATGTATAGCCCAAATAAGGAGTGTTGTGGCCAAAAGGCTTTCTCCATTGCTCTGTGAGAAGTGCAATCCTGCATCAGCAATACTGTCATAAGAACATAAGAACTAGGAGCAGGAGTAGCCCATTTGGCCCCTCGAGTCTGCTCTGCCATTCAATGAGATCATGGCTGATCAGCTCCACTTTCCGGCGCCGAACACCATAACCCTTAATCCCTTTATTCTTCAAAAAACTATCTATCTTTATCTTGAAAACATTTAATGAAGGAGCCTCAACTGCTTCACTGGGCAAGGAATTCCATAGATTCACAACCCTTTGGGTGAAGAAGTTCCTCCTAAACTCAGTCCTAAATCTACTTCCCCTTATTTTGAGGCTATGCCCCCTAGTTCTGCTTTCACCCGCCAGTGGAAACAACCTGCCCGCATCTATCCTATCTATTCCCTTCATAATTTTATGTTTATATAAGATCCCCCCTCATTCTTCTAAATTCCAACGCGTACAGTCCCAGTCTACTCAACCTCTCCTCGTAATCCAACCCCTTCAGCTCTGGGATTAACCTAGTGAATCTCCTCTGCACACCCTCCAGTGCCAGTACATCCTTTCTCAGGTAAGGAGACCAAAACTGAACACAATACTCCAGGTGTGGCCTCACTAACACCTTATACAATTGCAGCATAACCTCCCTAGTCTTAAACTCCATCCCTCCAGCAATGAAGGACAAAACTCCATTTGCCTTCTTAATCACCTGTTGCACCTGTAAACCAACTTTCAATAAAACCTTGCAGAGTGTTTCACCAGAACATTTTCATTGATACCTGTTGATGCTTCTGGGGTATCCAAAGCGTGCCAGTACACCATGATAGAACCATCAGATTCATACATCTGTAAGGACACAAACAGTGAGTGTGCAGGAAACAATTACATTGAACATAGAAACACAGGAGCAGGAGGCCATTCGGCCCTTCAAGCCTGCTCCACCACATATTATCATCGCTGATCATCTAGCTCAGTAACCTGTTCTCACTTTCCCCCCCTTATGCTTTAATCCCTTTATCCCAAGTGCTAAATCTAACTGCTTCTTTAAACATGTAATGTTTTAGCCTCAACAACATCCTGTGGTAACCAATTCCACAGGCTCACCACTCTGAGTGAAGAAATTTCTTCTTATCACTGTTCTAAATGGTGTACCCCGTATCCTCAGACTGTGACACCCCGGTTCTGGACATCTACCCTGTCCAGTCCTGTTAGAATTTTATAGGTTTCGGAGAGATCCCCCCCTTATTCTTCTGAACTCCAGCAAATATAATCCTAATCGACTCAATCTCGCCTTTACGTCAGTCCCGCCATCCCAGGAATCACTCTGGTAAACCTTTTTTTAATAATCTTTATTGTCACAAGGAGGCTTACATTAACATTGCAATGAAGTTACTGTGAAAAGCCCCTAGTCGCCACATTCTGGCGCCTGTTTGGGTACAAACAAAGAACAATACAGCACTGGAACAGGCCCTTCGGCCCTCCAAGCCTGTACCGGTGATGATACTAACCTTTGGCCAAAACCCTCAGCACTTCCCTGTGACGTATCCCTCTATACCCATCCTATCCATGTGTTTGTTAAGATGCCTTTTGAATGCCATTAATGTATCTGCTTCCACAACCTCCCCTGGCAACACGTTCCAGGCACTCACCACCAAAACGAGGGAGAATTCAGAATGTCCAAATTATCTAACAGCAAATCTTTCAGGACTTGTGGGAGGAAAACTGGGGCACCCGGAGGAAATCCACGCAGACTCCACACAGACAGTGACTCAAGCCGGGAATCGAACCTGGGACCCTGGAGCTGTGAAGCAACAGTGCTAACCACTGTGCTACTGTGCCGCCCACCTGTGCACTCCCTCAAGGACATCCTTCCTCAGATAAGGAGACCAAAACTGCACACAATATTCCAAGTGTGGCCTCATCAAGGCCCTGCATTACTGCAGCAAGACATCCCTGCTCCTGTACTCCAATCCTCTCGCAATGACGGCCAGCATACCATTTGCCTTCTTTGCCGCCTGCTGCACCTGCATGCTTACCTTCAGTGACTGGTGTACAAGGACACCCAGGTCTCGTTACACATTCCCATTCTCTCCATCTATAGCGATTCAGATAATAATCTGTCTTCTTGTTTTTGCAACCAAAGTGGATAACCTCACATTTATCCACATTATACTGCATCTGCCATTCATTTACCCACTCGCTCAACTTGTCCAAATCACACTGAGCATCTTTGCATCCTCCTCACAGCTCACCCTCCCACCCAACCTGATCTCATACAGATCCACTTCATTAACTAGTAGATTATGACAGGTGAATCCAATTTTTAAAATGGAATAACAGCGGTGATTAAAATAATGCTACTAACAGTAACCCATTACACAGGATGGCAACTTTAAGATCATTGAAGCATTTATTGCAGGCGATTGGAATATAAAAGGGGGGAGGTTACACTGTAGCTGTACAGGACCTTGGTGATACCACATCTAGAGTGATCTGTGCAATTCCGGTCTCCATATTTAAAAACTATATCATCACTTTAGGAGCCATTCAGAGGAGGTTGGCACGACTCGTTTCTGGGATGAAAAGTTTGTCTTATGGAGAAACATTAAACAGGTTACCCACAGAATTTCTCACAATCCCTACAGTGCAGAATGGGGCTCTTCGGCCTATCGGGTCTGCTTCGACCCTCCAAAAGAGTACCCTACCCAAGGTCCACTACCCACCCTATCCGCCTAACTCAACTAGCCTGCGCATCTTTTGACTGTGGGAGGAAACCCACACAGACACAGGGAGAACGTGCAAACTCCACACAGAGTCACCCAAGGCCAACATTTTAAAATGAGAATATATTGCACAGATACTAGGCCGTACATTCAGGTTTACTCTAACTCCAGTTCTGTGCCTCCATTACCTGAATACCTTTCTGTGACGCCAGTACCAGGAGAATTCGAGAAGGCAACACACACCATGAGGCCTGGACAAAGACAGAAAGGAAAATGTTCAGCAATGGCTCACAGCTCTGCAAATGTTCTTACAATATGAGAGATTTCACAGCTGCGTAAATGTTTTTTTGCCTCAAACAGCCCTGCTTAGGTGCAACACTCATTAGATAGCGAGTAATGCTCCCTCTACACTGTCCACATCAAACACTCCCAGGACAGGTACAGCATGGGGTTAGATACAGAGTAAAGCTCCCTCTACACTGTCCCCATCAAACACTCCCAGGACAGGTACAGCACGGGGTTAGATACAGAGTAAAGCTCCCTCTACACTGTCCCCATCAAACACTCCCAGGACAGGGACAGCACGGGGTTAGATACAGAGTAAAGCTCCCTCTACACTGTCCCCATCAAACACTCCCAGGACAGGTACAGCATGGGGTTAGATACAGAGTAAAGCTCCCTCTACACTGTCCCTATCAAACACTCCCAGGACAGGTACAGCACGGGGTTAGATACAGAGTAAAGCTCCCTCTACACTGTCCCCATCAAACACTCCCAGGACAGGGACAGCACGGGGTTAGATACAGAGTAAAGCTCCCTCTACACTGTCCCCATCAAACACTCCCAGGACAGGTACAGCACGGGGTTAGATACAGAGTAAAGCTCCCTCTACACTGTCCCCATCAAACACTCCCAGGACAGGGACAGCACGGGGTTAGATACAGAGTAAAGCTCCCTCTACACTGTCCCCATCAAACACTCCCAGGACAGGTACAGCATGGGGTTAGATACAGAGTAAAGCTCCCTCTACACTATCCCCATCAAACACTCCCAGGACAGGTACAGCACGGGGTTAGATACAGAGTAAAGCTCCCTCTACACTGTCCCCATCAAACACTCCCAGGGCAGGTACAGAACAGGGTTAGATGCAGAGTAAAGCTCCCTCTACACTGTCCCCATCAAACACTCCCAGAACAGGTACAGCACTGGGTTAGATACAGAGTAAAGCTCCCTCTACACTGTCCCATCAAACACTCCCAGGGCAGGTACAGAACAGGGTTAGATACAGAGTAAAGCTCCCTCTACACTGCCCCCATCAAACACTCCCAGGACAGGTACAGCACGGGGTTAGATACAGAGTAAAGCTCCCTCTACACTGTCCCATCAAACACTCCCGGGACAGGTACAGCACGGGGTTAGATACAGAGTAACGCTCACTCTACACTGTCCCCATCAAACACTCCCAGGACAGATACAGAGTAAAGCTCCCTCTAGCGGTCCCATCAAACACTCCCAGGACAGGTACAGCACGGGGTTAGATACAGAGTAAATCTCCCTCTCTCCTGTCCCCATCAAACACTCCCAGGACAGGTACAGCATGAAGTTAGATACATAGTAAAGCTCCCTCTATGCTGTCCCCATCAAACACTCCCAGGGCAGGTACAGCATGAAGTTAGATACATAGTAAAGCTCCCTCTATGCTGTCACCATCAAACACTCCCACGACAGGTACAGCACAGGGTTAGACACAGAGTAAAACTCCCTCTACTGTGTCCTCCAATAAATAAATGCATCTAAAAGTGCATGAAGATTGACTTTCATACCATTCTTCACGAAATTAGTTTCTGGTATTATCAAGAACCACCTGATTCATGTGGCATTACAATCATCAGACATTATTACAAGTGGTAGAAGCATGCTAATATAAAGTAACAGAGTCAGAGAATTTTACAGCACAGAAAGAGGCCCTTCGGCCCATCGTGTCAGTACCAGCCATCAAGCACTTACCAATTCTAATCCCATTTTCCACATTTGGTCTGCAGCTCGAATGCTGTGGTGTTAAGTGCTCTTCTAAATGCTTCTTAAACATTGTGAGGGTTCCTGCCTCCACCAGGCAGTGAGTACCAGATTTCCAACATCCTCTGGGTGAAAAGGTTTTCCCTCAAATCCCCTCTAAACCTCCTTACCTTAACCCTATGCCCCCAGTTATTGGCCCCTCTATTGAGGGGGAAAGTCTCTTTCTGACAATTTTATTACCTCAATCAGGTCCTCTATAGTGTGGTGACCAGAACTGCACATAGTATAGCTGTGGCTTAATGAGCGTTTTGTACAGCCCCATCATGACCTCTCTGCTCTTATATTCTGTGCCTCGGCTAATAAAAGCAAGTATCCCATGTACCTTCTTAACACCTTCCAAATCCACGACCACTGCCATCTAGAAGGACAAGAGCAGCAGATACCTGGGAACCCCACCACCTGGAGGTTCCCCTCCAAGACACTCACCATCCTGACTTGGAAATATATTGGCCGTTCCTTCACTGTCGCTGGGGCAACATCCTGGAACTCCCTCCCTAACAGCACTGTGTGTGTAGCTACCTCAGTTTCCCTGGGTTTCTGTGGCTATGACTCATCTTTCATTCTCACTCCACAGTATAAATATTTCCCACTTTCTCTGTCTGTTAGCTTTGACAAACAGTTGTCGGACTTGTGACGTTAGATCTTTTCTCTCCCTACAGATGCTGCCAGACTTGCTGAGATTTTCCAGCATTTTCTCTTTCGTTTCAGATTCCAGCATCCGCAGTAATTTGCTTTTACACCTCAAGGACTGCAGCGGTTCAAGATGGCAGCTCACCAGCGCCTTTGGAAGGGCAACTAGGGATGGGAAATAAATGCTGGCCTAACCAGCGATGCCCACATCCTGTAATAATGATTTTTTTTTAAAAAACACCATATCTACCTATCATGCTGCCCTCAGGGATCTGTGGACAAGCACATCAAGGTCTCTCTGGTCCTCGGTACAGCCATTCATTGTGCATTCCTTTGCCTTGTTAGTCCTCCCTAAGTGCAACAACTCACACTTTTCAGGGTTAAATTTGCCACTGTTCTGCCCATCTGTCCAGCCCGTCTATATCATCCTATAATCTAAGGCTTTCCTCCTCACTATTTACCACACGCTCAATTTTTGTGTCATCTGTGAACTTACTGATCATACCCCCCTACATTCACATCTAGATCATTAATGCACACTTCAAACAATAATGGACCCAGCACCGATACCTGTGGAACATAATTGGACAGTCACAAAACCAACCAACAGCCATCACGCTCTTCTTCCTGCTACGAAGCAAATTTTGGATCCAATTTGCCAAATTTCCCTGAATCCTACGAGCTCTAACCTTCTTGGTTAATCTCCTGTGCAGGGCCTCGTCAAAAGTCTTACTGAAGTCCATGCATACTCCCATAATTTCTGGAGTTTAACCCTGACAAGTGCGAGGTGATTCATTTTGGTAGAAAACATTTGAATGCGGTTTACAGGGTCAACGGCAGGAATGTGGAGGAACAGAGAGATCTTGGGGTTCATGTCCACAGATCTCTGAAGGTTGCCACTCAAGTGGATAGAGCTGTGAAGAAGGCTAATAGTGTGTTAGCGTTTATTAACAGGGGGCCTGTGTTTAAGAGCCGCGAGGTTATGCTGCAACTGTACATGACCCTGGTGAGACCACATTTGGAGTATTGTGTGCAGTTCTGGTCACCTCATTACAGGAAGGATGTGGAAGCATTGGAAAGGGTGCAAAGGAGATTTACCAGGGTGCTGCCTGGTTTGCAGGATAGGTCTTATGAGGAAAGGTTGAGGGAGCTAGGGCTTTTCTCTTTGGAGCGGAGGAGGATGAGAGGCGACTTAATAGAGGTTTATAAGATGACGAGGGGGATAGATAGAGTGGACGTTCAGAGACTATTTCTTCGGGTGGATGTAGCTGTTACAAGGGAACATAACAATAAGATTCAAGGTGGGAGACATAGGAGGGATATCCGAGGTAGGTTCTTTACTCAGAGAGTGGTTAGGGTGTGGAATGGACTGCCTGCAGTGATAGTGGAGTCGGACACTTTAGGAACTTTCAAGCGGTTATTGGACAGGCACATGGAGCACACCAGAATGACAGGGAGTGGGATAGCTTGATCTTGGTTTCGGACAATGCTCGGCACAACATCGAGGATCGAAGGGCCTGTTCTGTGCTGTACCGTTCTATGTTCTATGTAACTGCACTGCCCTCATCTCCACACCTAGTGACCTGTTCGAAAAATTCAACCAAATTTGTAAGACATGATCTCGTCAAACAAAGCCATGCTGACTATTCTTGAATAATCTTTGCCTCTCCAAGTCCAGACTAATTCTGTTTCTAGGAATTTTTTTCAATCACTTCCCTACCACTGATGTTAGACTCACTGTTCTATAATTACCTGCTTTTTTCCTTACTTTCGTTCTTGAATATTGAAACCACGTTAGCTGTCCTCCAGCATCTCCCAGAGAGGATTTGAAAATTAGCCATTGAGCTCCTGCAATCTCCTCCATGGTTTGACACAGCAGCCAGAGATTCATCTCATCTGAGCCTGGGGGATTCATACATCCCGGTAGAACTGCTAACACCTCTTCCCTCTCAATGCTAATCTGCACAATTATATCACAGCCCCCCTCACTGTTTTCCATATCTACATCGTCCTTCTCCATAGTGAACACAGATGCTAAATACTCATTTGATACCTCACCTACGTGGCCACACAAAGGTTGTCACTGTGGCCCCCCAATGGTTCCAATGATGCTGGTTTAGCACAGTGGGCTAAACAGCTGGCTTGTAATGCAGAAGAAGGCCAGCAGCACGGTTCAATTCCCGTACTGGCCTCCCCGAACAGGCGCCGGAATGTGGCGACCAGGGGCTTTTCACAATAACTTCATTGAAGCCTACTTGTGACAATAAGCAATTATTATTCTTTCCCTGGTTAGCCTCTTGCCCATAATATACTAGTACAATACCTTGGGGTTTTCCTTCATTTTGCCCGCTGGTTTTTTCTCATGCCTCCTCTTTGCTCGACTGGCTTATTTTGAAATCCCCCCCCCCCCCCCCCCCCCCCCACCCCGCACACACACACGCTTTCTATACTCCTCCAGGGCATCCATGTTTTGAGCCCCCCCCCCCCCCCCCCCTCCGAATCTGCTATAAGCCCCCTGTTTTTTCCTTATCCAATGCTGTATATCGCTTGAAATCCAGGGTTCTCTGGACTTGCTGGTACCACCCTTCACTTTAAGGGGAATATTTTGGCTTTGTATTTTGGCTTCCTTTTTAAATGACAAAAGTGTCAAGACCAAGGGTGAAGGACGCACTGTGCCCCATCTAGGCTGGTGCTGAGATGCGTGGAAGGAGTTCACATCATCAGGCTGCCCCTGTGAGAACCTTCATTAACCCACAGCCCAGTGAACGGCTGGGAGGAGAGAGGATGTAAGGAGCCTGTCAATACCTGCATGATTAAGGAAGTGCCATGCACCATGCCTCCCTCCTTGGACTGCAGCTGCCGATGAGAGAGGTTAAGGCCATCGGTGGAAGCACTAACCATGTTCACCAAACTGCCATGGATGACAGCAAAGTATGTGAGGTTTTTATCAGTGATGGGCAGGGTGCTCAGGTTGTTGTAGAAGGCAGAAGCACTGCTCTTAATCTGAATGCTCTTCTCCCTCTTGTACATCCTGCAACAACAAACAATCTTCCTTCAGGAAAAATATACTTGCAGAGGTTTAAATTAGACAAGGAGGCCGATAGGTTCAACTTCTCATAAAAACCATTTCGCCACCTTGAACCTGTCGGTCTATGAAGTAACAATATGCTGTTCTATGATCCATATCCTTCCATATCCATAATTACCCTTGGAAAATATTTGTAGTCATCAATTTAAGTTAGCACCTACTGCTTTTAATGAGTATACATGTGTAGAGATAGATAGCTTGCTCAATCCTGGACGACAGGCCAAATGGCCCCTTCTGCACACATTCTATGGTGCAACTGGTCTGTCCCGAGCAGCCAGGCATGGATTTTGAGATGATGTCCCAGTGAGCAAGCCCAATGTTTTTCAAAGTACGGGCCGCGACCTGTGGATAGGTCGTGGACAGGTGTCGGGACAGTCGCAGAGCAATCAGTCACACCATTCTTGTGGTGGTCCCAATCATGGGAGACATGCCCAACGGCTGTTACCGACTTTAGTCTGAGAATCTCGACCACTCCCGTATTTGAAATGAAAATAAATGAGGCTGTGTGGGGTCATCCTACCCGGTGTGGAGGCTGTCAGCATTCGGGAATAACATCTCCCAGGAATATTCAGTGCTGAGAAAAATATGCATTTTGCTGCTCTTGCCCTTCACGATGACTTGTGTGTGTGTGTCTCTATCTGTGTGTGTGTCTCTATCTGTGTGTGTGTCTCTATCTGTGTGTGTGTCTCTATCTGTGTGTGTGTGTGTGTCTCTATCTGTGTGTGTGTGTGTGTGTGTGTGTGTCTCTATCTGTGTGTGTGTCTCTATCTGTGTGTGTGTCTCTATCTGTGTGTGTGTGTGTGTGTGTGTCTCTATCTGTGTGTGTGTGTGTGTGTGTGTGTGTCTCTATCTGTGTGTGTGTCTCTATCTGTGTGTGTGTCTCTATCTGTGTGTGTGTGTCTGTGTCTCTATCTGTGTGTGTGTCTCTGTGTGTGTGTGTGTGTCTCTATCGGTGTGTGTGTGTGTCTCTATCGGTGTGTGTGTGTGTGTCTCTATCGGTGTGTGTGTGTGTGTCTCTATCCGTGTGTGTGTGTGTGTCTCTATCCGTGTGTGTGTGTGTGTCTCTATCCGTGTGTGTGTGTGTGTGTGTGTCTCTATCCGTGTGTGTGTGTGTCTCTATCTGTGTGTGTGTCTCTATCTGTGTGTGTGTGTCTCTATCGGTGTGTGTGTCTCTATCGGTGTGTGTGTCTCTATCTGTGTGTGTGTGTGTGTGTGTGTGTCTCTATCGGTGTGTGTGTCCCTATCTGTGTGTGTGTGTGTGTGTGTGTCTCTCTGTCTGTGTGTGTGTCTATCTGTCTGTGTGTGTGTGTCTATCTGTCTGTCTGTGTGTGTGTGTGTGTGCGTCTATCTGTCTGTATCTATCTGTCTGTGTGTGTGTGTGTGTGTGTGTGTATCTGTCTGTGTGTGTGTTTATCTGTGTGTGTGTGTCTATCTGTCTGTGTGTGTGTGTCTATCTGTGTGTGTGTGTGACTATCTGTCTGTGTGTGTATCTGTCTGTGTGTGTGTGTGTGTGTGTGTATCTGTGTGTGTGTGTGTGTGTGTGTGTATCTGTGTGTGTGTGTATCTGTGTGTGTGTATGTGTTTATATGTCTGTGTGTCTATCTGTCTGTGTGCGTGTCTGTGTGTGTGTCTGTCTGTGTGTGTGTCTATCTGTGTGTGTGTCTATATGTGTGAGTGTCTCCATCTGTGTGTGTGTGTCTATCTGTGTGTGTGTGTCTCTATCTGTGTGAGTGTGTGTGTCTCTATTTGTGTGTGTGTCTCTATCTGTGTGTGTGCGTCTCTATCTGTGTGCGTGTCTCTATCTGTGTGTGTGTGCCTATCTGTGTGTGTGTGTCTCTATCTGTGTGTATCTCTATCCGTGTGCATGTGTGTGTCTATCTGTCTGTCTGTGTGTCTCTATCTGTGTGCGTGTGTCTCTATCTGTGTGTGTGTGTGTCTCTCTATCTGTGTGTGTCTGTCTCTCTATCTGTGTGTGTCTATCTGTGTGTGTGTGTGTCTCTATCTATCTGTGTGCCTGTGTGTGTGTCTCTCTCTCTATCTGTGTGTGTGTTTCTATCTGTGTGTGTGTCTCTATCTGTGTGTCTATCAATCTGCGTGTGTGTGCCTCTATCTGTGTCTGTGTCTCTATCTGTGTGTGTCTCTCTATCTCGGTGTGCCTGTGTGTGTGTATCTCTATCTGCGTGTGTGTGTCTATCTGTCTGTGTGTGTCTATCTGTCTGTCTGTGTGTGTGTGTGCGTCTATCTGTCTGTGTGCGTGTCTGTCTGTGTGCGTGTGTCTATCTGTCTGTGTGCGTGTGTCTATCTGTCTGTGTGCGTGTGTCAATCTGTCTGTGTGTGTGTCTATCTGTCTGTGTGTGTGTCTATCTGTGTGTGTGTGTGTGTGTGTCTATCTGTCTGTGTTTGTGTGTATCTGTCTGTGTGTATCTGTCTGTGTGTGTGTATTTGTCTGTGTGCGTATCTGTGTGTGTGTGTGTGTGTGTTTATATGTCTGTGTGTCTATCTGTCTGTGTGTGTCTGTCTGTGTGTGTGTCTGTCTGTGTGTGTGTCTATCTGTGTGTGTGTGTCTCCATCTGTGTGTGTGTGTCTATCTGTGTGTGTGTGTCTCTGTGTGAGTGTGTGTGTCTCTATTTGTGTGTGTGTCTCTATCTGTGTGTGTGCGTCTCTATCTGTGTGTGTGTCTCTATCTGTGTGTGTGTGCCTATCTGTGTGTGTGTGTGTGTCTATCTGTGTGTGTCTCTATCCGTGTGCATGTGTGTGTCTATCTGCCTGTCTGTGTGTCTCTATCTGTGTGTGTGTGTGTCTCTATATCTGTGTGTGTCTATCTGTGTGTGTGTGTGTCTCTATCTATCTGTGTGCCTGTGTGTGTGTGTCTCTCTCTATCTGTGTGTGTGTTTCTATCTGTGTGTGTGTCTCTATCTGTGTGTCTATCAATCTGCGTGTGTGTGTCTCTGTGTCTGCGTGTGTGTCTGTCTGTGTGCGTGTGTCTATCTGCCTGTGTGCGTGTGTCAATCTGTCTGTGTGTGTGTCTATCTGTCTGTGTGTGTGTCTATCTGTGTGTGTGTGTCTATCTGTCTGTGTTTGTGTGTATCTGTCTGTGTGTATCTGTCTGTGTGTGTGTATTTGTCTGTGTGCGTATCTGTGTGTGTGTGTGTGTGTGTTTATATGTCTGTGTGTCTATCTGTCTGTGTGTGTGTCTGTGTGTGTGTCTGTCTGTGTGTGTGTCTATCTGTGTGTGTGTGTCTCCATCTGTGTGTGTGTGTCTGTGTGTGTGTGTCTCTGTGTGAGTGTGTGTGTCTCTATTTGTGTGTGTGTCTCTATCTGTGTGTGTGCGTCTCTATCTGTGTGTGTGTCTCTATCTGTGTGTGTGTGCCTATCTGTGTGTGTGTGTGTGTCTCTATCTGTGTGTGTCTCTATCCGTGTGCATGTGTGTGTCTATCTGTCTGTCTGTGTGTCTCTATCTGTGTGTGTGTGTGTCTCTATATCTGTGTGTGTCTATCTGTGTGTGTGTGTGTCTCTATCTATCTGTGTGCCTGTGTGTGTGTGTCTCTCTCTATCTGTGTGTGTGTTTCTATCTGTGTGTGTGTCTCTATCTGTGTGTCTATCAATCTGCGTGTGTGTGTCTCTATCTGTGTCTGTGTGTGTGTCTATCTGTCTGTGTGCGTGTGTCAATCTGTCTGTGCGTGTGTCTATCTGTCTGTGTGTGTGTCTATCTCTGTGTGTGTGTCTATCTGTCTGTGTGTGTGTCTATCTGTCTGTGTGTGTGTCTATCTGTGTGTGTGTCTATCTGTCTGTGTGTGTGTGTGTATCTGTCTGTGTGTGTGTATTTGTCTGTGTGTGTATCTGTGTGTGTGTGTGTGTGTCTGTGTGTGTGTCTCTATCTGTGTATGTGTGTGTCTATCTGTCTGTGTGTGTGTCTATCTGTCTGTGTGTGTGTGTGTATCTGTCTGTGTGTGTGTGTATCTGTCTGTGTGCGTGTGTGTTTATCTGTGTGTGTGCGTCTGTCTGTGTGTGTGTCTATCTGTCTGTGTGTGTGTGTGTATCTGTCTGTGTGTGTGTGTATCTGTCTGTGTGTGTGTCTCTATCTGTGTGTGTGTCTCTATCTGTGTGTGTGTCTCTATCTGTGTGCGTGTGTGTGTCTCTATCTGTGTGTGTGTGTGTCTATCTGTGTGTGTGCGTGTCTATCTGTGTGTGTGTGTGTGTGTCTCTATCTATCTGTGTGCCTGTGTGTGTGTGTCTCTCCCTATCTGTGTGTGTGTTTCTATCCGTGTGTGTGTGTCTCTATCTGTGTGTGTGTCTATCTGCGTGTGTGTGTCTCTGTGTCTTTGTGTCTGTGTCTATCTGTATGTGTGTCTCTATCTCGGTGTGCCTGTGTGTGTATCTCTATCTGTGTGTGTGTCTATCTGTGTGTGTGTCTCTATCTCTGTGTGAGTGTGTCACTATCTCTGTGTGAGAGTGTGTGTCTCTATCACTGTGTGCGTGTCTATCTGTCTGTGTGTGTCTATCTGTCTGTCTGTGTGTGTGCGTATCTGTCTGTGTGTGTGTATTTGTCTGTGTGTGTATCTGTGTGTGTGTGTGTATCTGTGTGTGTCTATGTGTGTCTGTGTGTGTCTGTGTGTGTGTCTCTATCTGTGTATGTGTGTCTATCTGTCTGTGTGTGTGTGTCTATCTGTGTGTGTGTCTATCTGTCTGTGTGTGTGTCTATTTGTGTGTGTGTATCTGTCCTAGTGTGTGTCTGTGTCTGTGTGTGTGTCTATCTGTGTGTGTCTATCTGTCTGTGTGTGTATATGTCTGTGTGTGTGTCTATCTGTCTGTGTGTGTGTGTGTATGTCTGTGTGTGTATCTATCTGTGTGTGTGTGTGTGTGTGTATCTGTCTGTGTGTGTGTGTATCTGTTTGTGTGTGTGTATATGACTGTGTGTGTGTGTATCTGTCCTAGTGTGTGCCTGTGTGTGTCTGTGTCTGTGTGTGTGTCTATCTGTGTGTGTCTATCTGTCTGTGTGTGTGTCTATCTGTCTGTGTGTGTATCTGTCTGTGTGTATGTCTATGTGTGTGTGTGTGTCTGTCTGTGTATGTGTGTATCTGTCTGTGTGTGTATCTGTCTGTGTGTGTGTTTATCTGTGTGTGTGTCTATGTGTGTGTCTGTGTGTGTGTGTGTGTGTGTGTGTATTTGTCTGTGTGTATTTGTCTGTGTGTGTATCTGTCTGTGTCTGCGTGTGTGTCTCTATCTGTGTGTGTCTCTATCTGTGTGCGTGTGTGTGTCTCTATCTGTGTGTGTGTCTCTATCTGTCTGTGTGTGTCTATCTATCTGTGTGCCTGTGTGTGTGTGTCTCTCTCTATCTGTGTGTGTGTGTTTCTATCTGTGTGTGTGTGTCTCTATCTGTGTGTGTGTCTATCTGTGTGTGTGTCTATCTGTGTCTTTGTGTGTGTCTCTATCTGTGTCTTTGTGTGTGTCTCTATCTCGGTGTGCCTGTGTGTGTGTATCTCTATCTGTGTGTGTGTCTCTATCTCTGTGTGAGTGTGTGTCACTATCTCTGTGTGAGTGTGTGTCTCTATCACTGTGTGCGTGTGTCTATCTGTGTGTGTGTCTATCTGTCTGTGTGTGTCTATCTGTCTGTGTGTGTGTCTGTCTGTGTGTGTGTGTCTATCTGTCTGTGTGTGTGTGTGTCTGTCTGTGTGCGTGTGTCTATCTGTCTGTGTGTGTGTGTCTATCTGTCTGTGTGTCTGTGTCTATCTGTGTGTGTGCCTATCTGTCTGTGTGTGTGTGTGTATCTGTCTGTGTGTGTGTGTGTATCTGTCTGTGTGTGTGTTTGTATATGTCTGTGTGTGTGTATTTGTCTGTGTGTGTGTATCTGTGTGTGTGTATCTCTGTGTGTGTGTGTCTATCTGTCTGTGTGTCTATCTGTCTGTGTGTCTATCTGTCTGTGTGTGTATTTGTCTGTGTGTGTGCCTATCTGTCTGTGTGTGTGTGTGTATCTGTCTGCGTGTGTGTATCTGTGTGTGTATCTGTCTGTGTGTGTGTGTGTCTGTGTCTATCTGTGTGTGTGTGTTTATCTGTGTGTCTCTATCTGTGTATGTGTGTGTCTATCTGTCTGTGTGTGTGTCTACCTGTGTGTGTGTGTCTATCTGTGTGTCTCTATCTGTGTGTGTGTGTGTCTCTATCTGTGTGCGTGTCTGTGTGTGTGTCTATCTGTGTGCATGTGTGTCTATCTGTCTGTGTGTCTCTATCTGTGTGCGTGTCTCTGTGTGCGTGTGTCTCTATCTGTGTGTGTGTGTCTCTATCTGTGTGTGCGTCTCTATCTGTGTGTGTGTGTCTCTATCTCTCTGCGTGTGTCTCTATCTGTCTGCGTCTCTATCTGTGTGTGTCTCTATGTGTGTGTGTCTCTCTATCTGTGTGTGTCTCTCTATCTGTGTGTGTCTCTCTATCTGTGTGTGTCTCTCTATCTGTGTGTGTCTCTCTATCTGTGTGCATGTGTGTCTCTATCTGTGTGCGTGTGTATGTCTCTAGCTGTGCGTGTGCGTCTCTATCTGTGTGCGTCTCTATCTGTGTGCGTCTCTATCTGTGTGCGTCTCTATCTGTGTGCGTCTCTATCTGTGTGTGTGTCTCTATCTGTGGGTGTGTGTGTCTCTCTATCTGTCTGTGTCTCTGTGTAACTGCTTGACAGATTTTTTTAAATGCCCAACCCAGCTCAGTTGTGAGAAACTGCAGATAACTTGAGGCTTGACTTTAATGCAGGAAAGGCTTTGAATTGAGTTTTATAAAGAACAAAGAAACGTACAGCACAGGATCAGGCCCTTCAGCCCTCGCCGACCATGCTGCCCGTCTAAACTAAAATCTTCTCCACTTCCGGGGTCCGAATCCCTCTATTCCCATCCTATTCATGTATTTGTCAAGATGCCCCTTAAGAACACAAGAACATAAGAACTAGGAGCAGGAGTAGGTCATCTGGCCCCTCGAGCCTGCTCCGCCATTCAATTAGATCATGGCTGATCTTTTGTGGACTCAGCTCCACTTTCTGGCCCGAACACCATAACCCTTAATCCCTTTATTCTTCAAAAAACTATCTATCTTTACCTTAAAAACATGTAATGAAGGAGCCTCAACTGCTTCACTGGGCAAGGAATTCCATAGATTCACAACCCTTTGGGTGAAGAAGTTCCTCCTAAACTCAGTCCTAAATCTACTTCCCCTTATTTTGAGGCTATGTCCCCTAGTTCTGCTGTCACCCGCCAGAGGAAACAACCTGCCCGCATCTATCCTATCTATTCCCTTCATAATTTTAAATGTTTCTATAAGATCCCCCCTCATCCTTCTAAACTCCAACGAGTACAGTCCCAGTCTACTCAACCTCTCCTCATAATCCAACCCTTCAGCTCTGGGATTAACCTAGTGAATCTCCTCTGCACACCCTCCAGCGCCAGTACGTCCTTTCTCAAGTAAGGAGACCACAACTGAACACAATACTCCAGGTGTGGCCGCACTAACACCTTATACAATTGCAACATAACCTCCCTAGTCTTAAACTCCATCCCTCTAGCAATGAAGGACAAAATTCCATTTGCCTTCTTAATCACCTGTTGCACTTGTAAACCAACCTTCTGTGACTCATGCACTAGCACACCCAGGTCACTCTGAACAGCGGCATGCTTTAATATTTTATCGTTTAAATAATAATCCCGTTTGCTGTTATTCCTACCAAAATGGATAACCTCACATTAAATGTCACTATCGTCCCTGCTTCCTCCACCTCCTCCGGCAGCGAGTTCCAGGCACCCATAGTGGGTGTAAAAAAAACTTGCCTCGTATCTACTCTAAACCTTGCCCCTCGCCCCCTAGTAATTGACCCCTCTACCCTGGGAAACAGTCTCTGACTATCCACTCTGTCTACACCCCTCATAATTTTGTAGACCTCTATCAGGTCGCCCCTCAACCTCCGTCCCAGTGAGAACAAACCGAGTTTATTCAACCGCTCCTCATAGCTAATGCCCTCCATACCAGGCAACATCCTGGTAAATCTCTTCCAGCCAGAATCTGCTTTTGTGCCTGGGTCTGTATTGGGCAGAGCTGTTCCCGCAGGTGTAATACAGCAGCCATGGGCTGGCCTCAGGGGCACCTTCCATTGGTTTCAATCCCAGACACCACCTGCTGGGTTTGGGTGCATTGAAGAGTTAAATAAAATATACAGCCGCCATTTCGGTTGGGGTGTGATTGTGGATTTCCTGCCATCTCTCTGCCTGTCCCTGACTGACTCTCTCTCCGTCTCTCTGACCTGTTGCGGTGCTGTCTCTCTCTCTCTCCGCTCCGGGCCGGCTTCTCTCTCAGGCTTCTCTGTGAGTTCTAGGCCGCGGTAACCATGGAGACACCGCACAACCAGTGTGCGGTCACATGGAGCGGGGGCGGGGCTGGGGGCGGGAAGGGGGCGGCGCAGGAGCAGGGTCGGGTCCGGGGAGGGGCTGGGGAGGCGGGGCTGTGGCTGTGGGCGGGGCGGACAGGGGGCGGGGCCTGTTGCTGGGATACGGGAGAGACGCCGGAGGAGAAGACCCGGATCGAGGGTAAATCCGGGGAGCGGGCAAGAGCAGCAGGAGGGGGAAAGAGGGGCAGGGGGGAGGGAGGGGGAAAGACGGGCAGGGGGGGAGGGGAGGGGAGGGGGAAAGAGGGGCAGGGGGGAGGGGGAAAGAGGGGCATGGGGGGGAGGGGGAAAGAGGGGCATGGGGGGGGAGGGGGAAAGAGGGGCATGGGGGGGAGGGGGAAAGAGGGGCAGGGGGGGAGGGGGAAAGAGGGGCAGGGGGAGGGGGAAAGAGGGGCAGGGGAAAA